>NC_141755.1:10142500-10442500 GCF_982258835.1 Parasteatoda tepidariorum | reverse complement strand
AGTGCATGAAATAAAAATATTGAATGAATGTTAAGGTTAAAACTTTTTTGCAATTGCTATATAAATATTAATTCAGCTTCATTCGAGAAAAAAACTTTGCCAACAAATTTTGAATGTCTCCTGTTTACTTAAATTTCGATTTTTCATTTTGAATTCCGTTGTAAAGTAACGAAAATTTTTTGATTTGAGATTATTACGATGTTTGTTAAGTTTGGTAAATTATTTTGGAAAGACAATTAAACATGTTAACAAATTCTTAGTTAATGAGATACTATGAAGAAAACAGCTCATTTTTTTGTTGATAAAATTACTTTTTTTTCTTAAAAATTCTTTCATTGAAGGTTTTTTGGGGTGGTTTCTCTTGAATATTCCAGCATTTCCATTCGCTTCTTTATGAGCAAAAATGATTGGTTAATTTTTAATAATTTTGGAAAAATAAAAGTGTTACAGGGAGGAGATAGCGAATTAGGAAATCTTCTGCAACCTGTTAGATTAAATATTGATCACAGGGAGTCTGAAACGCTATCACCACCAACTCTTAAATAAATCCATTAACAATATTTATCAGAGGAATCCCGCTAAACCTGAAGAAAATATTGTAAAGTGTGAAAATATATGGCGAAGTAAAAACGCTTTAAATTTATGCCAAACATCACGGACTGGTATTTTTAAGGTAATGTGTTTGAAATTGCAGAAAGAACATCTATTTTTTCAGAATTTTGTTTCCCCTTGTTTGTGTCTGCAAGTGGAAAAAGTTAACGAAATTTAGAAAGAAGGAGGAAAATGGAGAAAGAGTTATCGTCACTTTTTAATGATAAAAGTATTAAGGAATTAGCTTATATTAATAAATGAGAAACATATAATAAATTTCAAAGCACAAATATTAAAGAAATAATGTGAAATCATAAAAAAAAACATCATTTAATAGAAATATTTGTTTAAAAAAATTGTCCGAAAATTTATTTTTAAATTTACTAAAAAAACATGTTTGTTTGTTTGTTTTTTCCATAAATTTAAAAACAAATTTTCGGGTCATTTATAAATTGTTTTAAAAACTAATAGCAAGCTCTCCGAGGGTTAAGTTGGTGAAGGCTTAAGGTAGGGAATTCGATTCTAGCGGCCATCAAAACAATCGGTGTTCGTTAAAGCTGTCATGGCTGAAAATTATCTCGTTGGTTGTAATGTGAAAGTTTGATATAGAGTTCCAGCTGAAGCAATTGTCCATGGTGTCTGACCAGAGTCAAAATTACGTGGTATTCTCACCATGGGCTAGTTGCTTGGCCATGGTTGGATGGTGTACATGCATCATTGCAAGCTAAATTTGTTTAGACTCAAGAAAATATTTTTTTTAAATGCACGCAAATGTATTACTATGAAATTTGTATCAGTTTCTAACCTGTTCTTTAAAAAATAATGATTACAAAAAACACATAAAGATAACAAAAATTGAATTGCTGTAAAAATGGGTCGAAATACGTATAAAAATATTAAAAAACACTTTGCCTAAGAAATTATGTAAAAGAGTTATAGCTAAAAACAATGTAAAAATTTTAAATCAATACAAGAGTAGTAATGCAAATAGTTATTGTGACATTGTATGCACAGACTTTAAAAAATTAATTCGAATTAAAAGATAAATTCTTACTCAATTTATGTTTTTTCTCTTCTTTCAAAAATACATAAATAATTGCTAAATAGTAATTTATTTAAAGAATAAGTATAATCTTTAACGGAAATTTTTTTAAGAGAATTTGTGTTTGATTTGTGAATGATGGTAAAAATACTAACATATTAAATTATACAGTTTTTGAGATATTATGCATACATAAATTTTAAATATTAAATAGTTGGCATTCCGGAATGACATGACGGAACAGTCTTGAATAAATACTGATGAACTAATTTCTTAAGAGTTAATTTAAAAATAGATATTGGCAAATCTACTATTAAACGATAATAATCTGCATTTCAAGTTCCAAAAGCCTATTTCGACTTAATGAAACATCTTAAATTGGCAACATTTTTAAATAAAAATCTGATAAACTCATAGTTAAATGCTTATTTAAAAATATGCACTCGCCAAATCTACTGAAACATCAACTATTATCGGAATTTAAAGTTCTCTTTTTATTAATAAATATTTGACTCACTAACCAAGCAAATATTTTTCGCTTAACTAGTCAAACTTTTATTTTAAAAGGCTATTTAATTAAAAATAATTATTAACTATATAGATCTAAGGAAGTAGTTTTTTTGTTACGTTAATAACTTAGCTTTTCGATAAAGTTATTCAGAACATTTTTTTAAGTAGGCACTTCTTAGCCAAACAAATACTCCAACTTACTCTTATTACAATTACTTCCAGCACACTGGAGCAGTATCCTTTTTTTTTGGTAAAAAAATCTTAATCGATCTAAATTCTTCATCCAGCTGTTAGTGAAAACAAAAAGATTAGTGGACCGGCACTTTCATTAGTCTCTCTTAGAAGAGCCCATATGACACTCGGAGAGTGCCAATAAGGTTCGTCCACGTGCTTTCAGGGACAAATGAAAGACTGTAGAAAATGCCTGTCACACGCCTTCCCGAAAGTTGATTAAAACGAACATAATTAATACGGTTACTTGGACCCCCCTTAGAATTGAAGAGGTGCATGGGGTGAAGTGCAGTAATTGGTTTTTGCCAGAAAGTCAAGCGCGACAACCTTTGTAGGAGACATGGGCATATTTGCATATCGATCTGAAGGCTTTTATTTCTCCAGAGAATACTTAGAGACTTGGGATTTTCTCAAAACAGAAACCAAATAAGGCCCAATTAAAGAGATTAAGCAAGCTTAGTTCTTGGATAAGTGACTTTTAAGTTTCCTTTAAGTGATATTTTACATTTTGCTAAGATTTTTTTTTTTAATATTTTGATTCATTCATAGTGTTCTTAGTCTTTTTTATTGTTTTAGCTGGGTGGTCGATAAAACTGAATAGCTGCTTCAGTGGTTTCAGTAAACAGATTTGCTTCACTGCTTAGTTGAATCAACTGATTCAATTCACTGATGATACGACTCTAATGATTCGATTCACTGATCCGTGAATCCTGTTATTTAAGTGAACGAAATCTACTTTTGAATTCCTCCTTAAATGATATTTCCCGATATGCTAAGTGTTTTGACATTTTGATGATTAATTTTTTTAGAGCCTTATTTATTGTTTTAGATCGTTGGCCGGTAAAATTGAGGAACTTCCTTCGGTGATTTCAGTAAATAGATTCATTCCCCTGCTTAGTTGATGCATTTATTATATTAATCAACTGATACAATTTTCAGATTCGTGATTCATATTATTAAAGTCAAATTAATAAATTAATTTTATGATGATTCGTTCAGTCCAACAATGCTGCTAGTTGTTGATGAAAATTTTAGGAGTAACTATATAAGAACACTGATAATTACGAACTAAGGGAATAAAAACTAAAATTATGAGGCATTACGAAAAATTTAAGATTTGAGAAACGAAACAATTAACTTTTGCTAATGTGTATAAAGTATAATACTTTTGCATTAAAAAATGTCGAGGTAAAATAATATTCTGAAATATTTATACATTTATTTCACTTAAAATATTCTATTTTAAACTGAACAAGAATATCCTCTATTTCAATTAATATTAAACCACATCTTTTGCTTGACAAGTGTCTATTTTTAACTGATTTGAATGATTCTAAATAAAGTTCAAATTTTTTGTACCTAATCTTTCCACTTTTCGCCTTAAAATTAAAATTCGAAAATGTCTTCAATGTATCCAATAGGAATCTGAGAGAGTAATTACACATAGCCATTCAGCTTCGTGTACGAGCCAATTTACAAAGCAAATGACATTTTGAGAAAAGGTCATTTCTTTTAAATATACAAGAATCATTTTCTTTTATTTTTTTAATTGTTATGGGTCATTTTTGTTTGTATCTCTCAAAGGCGAAAGAAACGTGACAGATACTAAAATTATTTATCTTATCTATTTTGTTGAAATTGAAACTATGCTTTTAACAATTAATAACATTATTAGAATTTAACACTTATTGAACTGAAAATATTGACTCGTTGCCATAGAAACCATCCAGGATAATATTTTGTTTTCATCATTCATTAAGAGTGAAGAGTATATTCAAAGGTCAGTAATTATATATATATATATATATATATATATATATATACACTACCGGTCAAAAGTTTGCGAAAATTTTGAAATCTACAAAGAAAAGGTCTAAATTCAAATGTTCACAGAACTGCGAAAAATCATTCAAATTGCATGAAAATTTGATATGTTCTAAACAAAACCCTCTACTGTTAGTTACATATGATCAAATTGCAATAATTTGTTTTTGGCGAACTGAATCTAGCTTTTTGTCATAGGTTGTTTTTATGGTGAAAAAATTTGTTAAGTTTGAACACTTGCCAAATTCGCAAAAAAATTTTTTTGTACTTTTTGAAAATAGAAAATAGTTATTCGAACTGTTCTATGCATGCCCTCAAAATTTCAAATCGATTTGAGTTTTTTTGACAAAGTTATAGAATTTTGAAAAATATGTGCACTTTTCTCGATGTTGAGCCTTCCACATATGCAGTCTTTTGGTCTATACATCTTCTACCAAAGAACATTTTAATTTTAATGTTTTCTATATTTTCAAATAATTAATATTTATTATAAAAAAAATATTCTTATTCATTAATTATTAGCGTTTATATTTATTGCTTACATTTATTGCTTATATGTATTAGTTTTGTTGTGATATTTTTAATTTACATTAAATTAAAATAAAAAGTTATAACAATAATTACATAAATAATTCTAAAAAAATAATGAAAATAGTTTAAAGAATTTGCATTTTTACTAAACTATTTTATTTACAACAGGTCAAATACTTAACATATTCTTATTCGTATTTTGTAATTCAATTAATTAACATTTAAATCTTAGATTCCTCGAACCATCCACCTTTTGCTTTCATTATAGCCTTACATATGCGTGGCATTCGTTCTAACAAACCATTAATCACTTAAAGTGATATAGAAGTTCCATTCCTGTTGTAAAATGTCCCATAACTGATTTTGATTCGAAATATCAGAGCATCGAATTTGTCGATCCAAATGATCCCATAAAAGTTCAATCGGGTTACAATCAGGACTCTGGGCTGGCCACGTCATAATTTTCAATCGGCCTTCGCTTTCTTTTTTTTTTTTTAAATAATTTTTGCATAATTTTGACGTGTGTTAGGGATCATTGTCTTGCTGAAATACAAAATTTGGACCGATAACTTTTTCACCCGAGGGAATAGCATGACGTTGCAATATAGAATGGTACTTTTTTGGGTCCATTATTCCATCTATTTCAATTAAATCTCCTACAGTATCGTTTCCAAAACATCCCCAAACCATTATGCAACCCCCTCCGTGTTTAACCGTTGGTCGAATGCAATTTGGTTGCATTCGTTCTCCTTCACGACGCCTTACAAACATGCAACGTTTGGTCCCAAAAATGTCAAATTTTGATTCATCAGTCCATAGTACACTTTTCCAATTTACGATTGACCAATGCTGATGTTTGCGAGCCCATTCTAATCGTAATATTTTATTTTTGGGATTAAGAAGAGGTTTCTTTGCTGCGACACGTCCGAATAAGCCAGCTTCTCGCAAACGCCGTTTTATTGTTGAAGTTGAAACTTTTTCTGAACCTGGGAATAATTTACACTTCAGTTGGGCAGGTGTATCGATTCTATTTTTCAAACTTGTAACAATAATTTTTCGATCATCTCGATTTGATGTAATCTTTGGCCTTCCGGAACGTGTTCGATCAACGTAGAATCCTGTTTCATTGAACCTTTTACTTGTAGAATGAACGCATGATAATGAAACGTTTTCTAATGCAGCGATTTTGTCTATAGTATGACCTGCTTTTCTTAAAGATACTATAGCTGCACGTTTTTCCGTAGATATTTCTTTTCTAGGAGACATTTTTATAATAATGCTTCAAATGAAATAATTTAATAGTAAAAAAATTAGTCAATGAAATTTTATAGTACATTCTTCAAAAAAATTTTCGATGAAATATGACTGTTCGGTCTTAAGCAAAACCACATCTGTTGTAATTGCTTCGAACTAGTCAGTTGCTCTTGAACTCTTGTTTGAGTCAGTCGTGGCTACCATTGCAATAGTGCAATGATTTTGGTTTGATTATTTACAATTGTTAAGTAAAGTATTGTTTGTTAAACTTGTAGTATTCAATGAACCAGCGCATTGTGTACAATCATGTACAGGAACATCTATGAGATAGTGTTTTAATTATATTCATAATAAACTCTTTGTAATAACAATAATTACAATAATGAATAAGAATATTTTTTTTATAATAAATATTAATTATTTGAAAATATAGAAAACATTAAAATTAAAATGTTCTTTGGTAGAAGATGTATAGACCAAAAGACTGCATATGTGGAATGCTCAAAAATCGAGAAAAGTGCACATATTTTTCAAAATTCTATAACTTTGTCAAAAAAACTCAAATCGATTTGAAATTTTGAGCGCTTGCATAGAACAGTTCGAATAACTATTTTCTATTTTCAGAAAGTACAAAAAAATTTTTTTGCGAATTTGGCAAGTGTTCAAACTTAACAAATTTTTTCACCATAAAAACAACCTATGATAAAAAGCTAGATTCAGTTCGCCAAAAACAAAGTATAGCAATTTGATCATACGTAACTAACAGTAGAGGGTTCAGTTTAGAACATATAAAATTTTCTTGCAATTTGAATGATTTTTCGCAGTTCTGTGAACATTTGAATTTAGACCTTTTCTTTGTAGATTTCAAAATTTTCGCAAACTTTTGACAAGTAGTGTATATATATATATATATATATATATATATCTTGGCCAAAGAATACCTGATTACAAAGTTACTTGCAAGCAACATATAATACTGGATACAAAGAATACTTGCTTTTTGTTCGCCAAGATATATAAAACAAAATAAATAAATACAAGAAAACACGAAGAAAGTTAAGAGAAACAATAAGTTTCATTTATTGCGCATTAACTGCAAGTAAACAGAAACTCATTAGATAAGTTCAAAATGAAGATAAAACAAAGGAAAATTATAATAATTAAAAAAATAACAAACAACTGATTTAAAAAAAATGATTAATTTTTTTTTAAAAAAGAAGAAAAAAAAGAGATATTATCTTTTCATCAGCCCACACGATAATATCCGCAAAAAAGAGTGCTTTCTGATATTGTATCAATTTAGCTCTCTTTTTTGCGGATATAGTCGTGTGGGCTGCTGAAAAGATTATATCTTTCTTTTCTTCTTTTTTTCCGGTTTTTTAAAAAAAATTTCATCCCTTTTTTTTTTAATCAGTTGTTTGTTATTTTTTTAATTATTATTCCTTCCCCTATTTTTCATATGTCTATAATTTTCCCTCGTTTTATCTTCATTTTGTATATATATATATATACAAAATGATAGCTAGATAAGCTGCAAATACACAGAACTCGTGAAATAACTTTTAAACAAAGGAAAAAACATGGAAAAATACGTAAATATTTTTAAAAGAGGCAAAGGAAAAAAGATTAAAAATATTTGAAAATATGAAAAAACTAAAAGACTATAAAGCCGGAAAAAAATAAGAAAAAGATAAAATCTCGTTATCAGCTCACACGATTATATACGCAAAAAAGAGTGCTTCCTAATATTGCATTAATGCATCAAAGCATAATATATGAATACAATAGTGAGAGGAACATCCTAAAAAATTGAAACTAAAATAGAACAAAGTGAGCAGAAAAATGTAGAATAAAACACAATATAATGTATGACACGAGTAGCGAATTCATATATATATATATATATATATATATATATATATATATATATATATATATATATATATATATATATATATATATATATATATATATATATATATATATATATATATATATATATATATATATATATATATATATATATATATATATATATATATATATATATATATAAACATATATATATATATATATATATATATGTTCACTCACTATCATATCTTAAGAACGTTTACCTTAGTAACTAATGTTTTTTTTCTTTCATTTTATGGAGTAGAAAAAGGAAACATTCCTCGAATAAACAGAAGAGAGACATTTCCTCGAATTCACTCATAAGGGAAACCAAAGACAGTGTTATAAATGACTAAAAAATAAATGTACAATTATTTCAAATAAATGAATTTTTTTCCCTCCAACATATGCTCTAAGTTTATAAAAATATCGAAAACTTTATTTTTAATATTTAATTTAAGTTTATATTAATCTTAGTATTAGTTCAATTATTTTGCTACAAAAAACCCTTTCATTTTGTTAATTAAGTTTGAAACATAAACAAAATTTCTGAAAATATGCTTAAAAAATGTTTAACTGATATAATAATTATTAATTGAACTTTAAAGTGTGCTTAATTGTTTACCTTTTTTTTCATCATATTTAGTTTTAAATAATAAAAACAAACTAAATAATATAGCGAATTTTTTGTACAGCGTTAAATGATGTTTGTGTATTTACGCGACTCTTATTAATTTACATTAAAGCAACTTAATTTAATAAATTAAGAGTCTAATGTACAAAACACGAAAAATGAATTTGTTTTCAATATAATCAATTATGTTATTATTCAATACAACTCACAGGAGATATTATCATATGAAAAATAAGGGTTAATTTAATTGATTTTGTCGAATTTTCTTCTTATGTTATTTGCATTAAGAAAATATAATTTAATTTGGAAAAATATCTTTTATCTTTTATTCTCTCAAATTTGTTGCAATAAATTTCTGCATAAATTCAAAATTTAACTTCTCATAAACGTGAAGTAAGCTCAGAGTTAAAACTTAATGATTTATATTAATCATTAATATAAATCATTAATTTTTAACGTCATTTGAAAAGAAAACAAAATACGAACATATATTAGAAATATATCAAAATTTTGCCATTTCTGCTGAATAAATTTAGAAAAATGCTTTTGAAATGCCAGTTTAAAATCTACAACTAAAGCTACGTTTGAAACTGATCGTTTTTTACAGCTCTTCTTGTTTTATAGCTTTTATATCGTTTTTTTAAAGCGTAATTTTTTTTAATCTCTTTTTAAAAGCTGTGACCATTTTAATTCTTTAATTCTGAAGCATGTTCTTATTAGAAGAATCAACAACTAAATATTTTCGGCATGGGAGAAACTGCAAAAATAATTCATTGCTTAAAGATTAATGATCAATTGTTTCAATGTTCTAGCTTGCTTCATTCTTTAATAAATGTTTACTCCACATACTTTCAGCTAATTCGGATATATCGGAAATCATATCGGATTTCAAGGAAATAATATAATTCAACAAACTTTCAGCAAATTTCATTTGAAGAAATAACTTTAAATTCTTGGTTTTCCAGATTTTATAAAGATATTAATTTGAACGTCTCAAGTAAAGTATATTTAGAGTTTTATAAGTACGTGTAAATAGAGTTTATTATCTTAGATTTTAGATAAGAGATTTCAGTGCTAAACCCCTACATTTTCGTTTTTCATATAGACAATAAACTTGCATTGTTATTTAGTAGATATTCCAGAATAATGAATATTGCAAATCGCGAAACAATGTAGAACACGGAGAAAAAAAGTCTGGTAACATAACCGTAAAATATGATAATGACATTTCTGTTTAAAAAAAAAAACAACAGCATAATTTAGGTTAATAAAACCAAAATATAACGTAGTCAAGTCATTCCCTTGCTAATTTTTCCGTTCATACGGTAATAGTTTACAGAAAATTCTAGCTTTCAAAATTATAGCACTCATAACCACAACTTTAGCAAAATATACAGAACTGAAAATTAAATTTATCCAAATAAATGGTTTTTATGGCATGCCTTGCTTAAGTTAACGATAAACAGGAAAACATAATTTACACTATCTGTAAATTTGTCTGCAGTTTCGGTTATATCAATGAGACTATCTTTTAAGCAATGAGAAAATTTCATTTTCTTACTGTATCAACTGAACCAATTAAAAGAAATTTTCGAATGATTCTTAAGATCATGTGTTGAAATTTAGATAGTGGGTGACGGGGGCAATTTTAAGGTGCTAACACAAACGGTTCTGGAGTTATTAGAAGGAAATAGAGGCACACACGATCACAACTTCTTATTTTACTACTATAGATATTTAAGAAAAACAATTTAATCTACCAATACATTTTCAAAAAATCGGCAAGATGTTTAATACTAATATTGGTACATTATATCATAATATGGTGCATATTTATTACCAAAATAAAATTTATTATTGGAAATGACAATATCCTTCTGGGGACGGGAAAGCCTGGTTGGTCGGGCACTGGGCCCAAGTTCAAGAGTTCGTGGATTCGATCCCCGCCGATCGAAGACTCCCCGTATATTAAATGGTGACTGATGCACGTTAAATATGTCGACTCATAAAGTCCTTCATGTTACCACAACGAATCATACCTCTGAGTTTACTGATCCAGGAGTATCCTTTCCTTCTGGATTGGCTCAAAATTACAAAACCACGGAGTTGAACATTAGTAGTCGTAAACCCGAAAATTGGGTCGGCTGTTCAACGACGGATATAAAATATCCTTTCAGGGAGCCATGGTGGTTCTGGGGAAAGAGCGTTCGCCTTCCAATGAGGTGATCCGAGTTCGAATTCCAGTAATGGCAGGTCGATATCGATTCTACTCGCGGCTCTCACCGACCACAGTGCAGACGTAAAGTATCCTAAGTGGTAGATTTATCATGGGTCCCCTTGCCGTAAGGCTAACCACGGGAGGTTTCCGTGGTTTTCATCGCAATATTACGAAAATCAGGGTTAGTTCCTTCAAAGAGTTTCCCACGAAAGCAAATTTCTCCAATACTTGATCAGGATTTCCCTTGTATTCTGGATTGGGTTCAAAATTACAAGACTACGTAGCTGAAGATTAGTAATCGTAAACCTGAAATTGGGTCGGTTGTTCAACGACGGTTATAAAATATAAAAAAATGTTCTTTAAGGAATCACTCTTAAAAAATCAATTCAAAATTAAATCTTAATTTTGTTACCTTCAACGATATTTATTTTTCTTAGCTGCGGGCACTTGGGTTTATTTCCGATTGGAGTCAGAAGTTCAGCCAGAATCGCTACTCTCTTATAGTTACCAAGTGGACACCTGTGGCTAAGCCACAGCGTTGGCGTAGCGTCGCCCACGTCATACAACCGCAAAACCGTTCATAGGGCGGTTACATTCACACAATCACACAGAAGAAAGCACATAGAACACAAAGAGAGAGAAAGTTACATCTGTGCCTACGATGGGATTCGAACCCCCAACCAATGGCCCCGTATTCCAGTAAAGTTGCCACTGGATCAGTGATCGGCACCTTGAACCATATTATTGTGCAAATTAATTAACATATATATATATTATGGAAAGATAATTTATTTTTGTAAAAAACAATATCAAGGAAAAACTCTAAAACAACGAAAAAAAAGATTGGTTAATCGTTGAATCATAATATTGGCCCTTGAACCAACAAATGGTGCAAATATTGTGCAATCTGAATAATGTATTAGTCTGTATCGTGTAACAGTTCAAGTAGGACAGTAATATTGTGTAAGAAAGTATAAAAAGTATGTTTAATATGTTACAACTTACCACGAAACAATGATTGTTTCGAATTTTAAACAATATTATGGTTAAAACTATTCAAAATTTATAATAATGCATACTATTATAAATAAAATAGTATTAATAATAAATGGTGTTATCATTATTTAGAATGCCATTTTAAATATCGTAACTCGAACTCTTCACATTTTTTTAAAACTAACTATGCTTCATAATATATTGATGATTACAATGGTAAAGAACGAGTTTAGTAAGCTCAAAAGTGGGAGCCTATTTTCAAGTCAGACCAGATTTAAATGAAGAAAACAAATTAAGTAAAAGGGGGGGGGGGGGAGAAAAGTTTCTATCCCAAAAGTGGAAGCAATGGGAAAAGACAAAACTCGAAAGTACCATGATAGCTGAGAGAAAAACCGAAAACGTAAAGTTGCCAAGGAAAAAAAAAATTATGAGTTGAGAATGGTTACCTGTTGTAGAGCACTGGAAACACACCGACTTTTTTCACCTTTATAATTTTTGAAGCTAATGATGTTACTATATTTTCAAGTATATCTTCTCGCTTTAGTTTCTAGAGTAAACATTCATTATAATTTCACTGATTCATAACATAACTTTTTTTGTTTCAGTTATTCCTTTTTTTCCCTCATGATGGAGTGTATCTATTACCATAGATTTCTGATCGATACCCAAGGAATCTATATCATCGTGAAACAAAGGCCAAGTATTCTTAGCAGGGTAATACCAAATGAAATAAAAGGACTAAAGAGGTCGACCTTTCGGCCCTAAAAGAAACCGTCTTTATTCCTCTTTCTAAATCCAGTTCCTCTTCGGGGTTAAGACGACATAATCTTTCTCGGGACTTAGGTCTTGGATCTTTCTCTAAAGTAATCTGGCCAGCACAAAGCTTTAACTCTCTTCTGACGTAGCTCATTTCGAAGAGTTAGGGGTCGTACTCTTTTATTCCTTCAACCTCTGTTTTGTGTCTGATTCTTTGTTTTATATTACCTCTTTAGTTTCTGCTCGAATAATCAAGTAGTTGGTTGAAAGCAATTCCTTTTATGTACAGAGTATTAGTATGGTTTGAATTATCTTGAGACGTTCACTTGCAAGAATGTACAGTAAGAAAATCATTATTATCCATTTCGTACAATTTTTTCCTTACATATTTGATGGAGACTTAAAAGCAGATTTTCTTTGTTAAAATTAATTTTAACGCACTTGTTAAAAAAAGAAAGTTTTAACTCCGGAATTTACAGTTTATTTTTTTCAAAGCGTTTGTTATCATCAGAAGCATTAAAATTAAACGAATGAACTGAGTTATTCGCAATGCTGGAACGGAAGAAAAATTTCTGTTCAGATAATTTAGTTTCAGAACCCTTCTCTATAACGAAAATAGGAGGGTCAAAACAACTTTGCCAGGATTCTGTGGAATCAGGCTTTAATTGCGGTAAAGTAATCGATGTAAAATATCATAAATATATAAATCAATTAAAATGTTAGATATAGCAAAACAATTCTAAAAGTAATTTTTAAAGAGATGGAAATAAAACTGACAGTATCATTTCTCTATATTTAAGAAAATGCAATAAACAATAAGAAAATACCTATTTTAACAAACTAAAATAGCAAGTTGTTTAGTAAAGAAAATAATAAATATTAATTTATGCACAAAGTTATTCATAGTTTACAGAAAATCATTTTTTTAAATAGAAAGTTAGGAAGTAATTGCGAAAATTTACACGGAGAAAAAAATTCTGGCAAAATTACCGTACTGTATGGTAATAATATTTCTGGTAAAAAAAATCTTAATTCTGCTTAATAAACTAAAATATTCCGATTTTAAGCAATTAGTTTGGTATTTTTTTCTATTTCTATTGTAACGGTTTACCGGTTTTCAAAATTAAAATTTGTATTACCACACAATTCAGTTAAAATTAGATAACTAAACAGTAAATTTAACCGAATAAATGGCTTTTACGTTATTATGAATCATGAAAAACTACTAGATTTTATCGCATTTACTGAACTTAATCAAACATTATAAAACAGTAATTTATGGTTAATTTTGCCAAATACATTGCTTAGGTAAAAATTATCAAGATTTCTGGTCTTTTCACATAACCAGAAACACCGTAAATTTTATTATATTCACGTCGTTCTGCCACAGGTAGTTTTTTTCTCAGTGCATTTGGGGAAAAACGCTTCTTACCACTTTACAACACGAGTATTATATATTTTAAGCAAATGCACTCAGATAATTCAGTGAAGAAAAAAACGCTTTATAGAAATCGGAAAATATCGGAAATTAATTACACTGTACCTCTTTTAGAAACCAAGGTAAGAAATAACAACAAAGCGAAACTTCGCTAGATGACATGTAAAAATAGCACATACATAGCATTCACAGCTTGTATTTTAATAAAATTCAAAATTAATTCAAATAATCTATTTAACTCCTCAAAATGTACAAATTATTATTTTTTTCTTGTATTGTCTGTTAACACAAAAATATTTTTGTTTAAAACCACTTGAACTGCTTATTCTGCTTAATTAAATTTCATGTTAAAATTAAATAATAATTATATTTCACAAATTCAATAATTACTCCTAAATTTCAATATTTTTTAAAGTATGGTTTTATAATAGATACAATAATTTATTAGCTGTAACACTTGTTTATATTTCATACAAATATATTTGGTTACCATTTCATAATTATTCTTCTCACACTGCACAATTACTGATCACCCATAATGAATGCATATTATTTGGTGCTTTTCGTATAAGTGCGTTTCGTGCAATTACAAGTTCTTTGGTTCGTTTTGGTGCGCATAAAGTTCGTACAAGTGCATTTAATGACCAGCTTAAAATAAAATACTCATTAATTATGTCATGAATTCTTTCTCATTCCTTATACTCCGTACCAATATTCAAAAATATAATAAAATAACAATATTCAGACATGAGTAACTAACGGTATTTACTGTAAATAAATATCTTTTATTATTATTCTGAAACCAAATAATAATTATTTATATCACATTAATTAATTTTAAGACACAGATGCAACGATGTTTACATTTCATACTTAAAAGCAATAATTAAAAATATAACTTAATAACATCCATACTGATTAGCCAATAACACTTTCGTTATTTCATGACTGATAAATATATTTTAGTACCATTTTAAAGCAAAATAATAATAATTTATATCACATACAGTAATCTTAAATCAAATTATTCATTTACCACGATCCAATACCAGTAATTGAGATTAAAATTTCATAATAATATCAAAACTTGATAAGAGCAAGTTTTCACTTGCCATCTTAATACCAAAAAATAATAATTAATTAATACTACATTCTTCTCACGACATATTATTTTTAAATTCCTCAATGTATTTTAATTATTAAAAGAAATTTAAAATTATTATTTTATTCTTAAGTATCACTAAATATTTACAAATATAAGACATAAATACATAAAATTTGAATTGATAATTTTTGGTTAATAAATAATTAATTAGCATTGTTTAGAATATTCAATTCCAGGTTGAAATAACTTTAAGCATTTATTGATAAAAAGAAGAAGAAAAAAAACATTCTAATATTTATGGTTTGTTAATGATGATTTTTCGTGAGAAAGATTTGAATCAATTTTATAAATATAATCAATTCTTTTATCGAAAAGATCATCAATAAAGGGCGCTTCTCAAATCTATACAGATATCCGTGACAAAAGATCATTTTCGTCTGGTCACGATAAAAATAACAAAAGTTGTTTTCTTTAAAAGTGGACCAACATTGAATAAATGAAATACCCAAAAGACCAAATATGTGCTTAAAATGCAATTAACTGATGGGCATATTTTAAACTCGTATCTTTAATATTTCCTGAATAATGACTTTTGAATAATTTATTTAAAATACAACATTAAAAATTTATTAAAATGAATCATAAATGCTAAATAAATTTAAATACCATGTAGTTTACTACTCTGTAAAATATAAACAAGTTCAAAGCGCTTAAACTCAGGACACGAATATTTTAAAAATTCAGAGAAAATGATAAGCGTTGTTTTAAACAAGAGGTAGTTTTTCTTGAGCACTGAGCAGTATTTTTTTTTTCTTTGCAACACTTCATAGAGAGAAAAAACTTCTGTTAAGATTACCGTGCTGTATGGTATTGAAATTTCTGGTAAAAAGTAATTCTGATTACCATAATTACCGAATTGTACCATATTTAAAACATTTTTTCTCACATTTTAAAACTATACTTCATTGTTAATCTGAACCAAAATCATTTTTAGAGCACTTCGGTAAAAATTATCGTGTATTTGGTGATTCTGTTGAGCTGGAAACATGAAAACTTTTACCATATTCTGGTAGTTTTGACAGAATTTTTTCACAGTACCGAAATTAGGTATTAGATAAAATATCATTTAGTTTCAGTTCGAATTTCCTTGTAAAAAATCTGGTGTTTAATTGAAAATAATTTTTTTTCGTAACAGCTGCTATAATAGTTATTGGTGTAAGAAATTTGAAAGAATATTCTGCTGTTTTAAGCAACCCGTGACGATAAAAAGTATAAATAATTTTTAAGATATTATGCTTAAGAACTATTTCGAGTTATGTATGTGATTATATTTTTAAAGTGTTTATGCCCCTAATTTGACAAGTATATCAGGGATATGCAAAAATTACCCAATGAATGATTTTTAAATACTGTATATACTGCTTTTTATTAATCAGAATTAGGGCTTTTTATTACCAGAAATCTCATTTACCATACAGTACAGTAATTTTACTAGAATCTTTTTTTGTGAACGGATACCTGAAAATATTTTATTTCATTTCCTTTTGATTATGTAAATATTTTTTAAAGGTAAATATAGAGAATAAGGAAAGTTTAAAAACTTATTACAGTGCTTTTTTTCCTAAACAAGCGATAAAATATAATTAATATTATCACGCTTATTTAAAAAAAAGTAATCAATGAAAAGATTTTTTAATTGCTGTTCTCAGCTTTCCTGAAGTGAAACTGCGTTTACTTAGTAAACAGAAAATTGTTTACATTGACAATATAATTTCTTATACGAAGTGTCTCCTAATGTACATTTAAAAAAGCTGTTTTTTTAAAATGTTAGATAAGATCAAAAACTACGCAATGAATTTTTTCTGAAACATGTTTAATTTTTTTTTCAACTTTTGCATTGAGAATATTTTTAGTTTTTTTTGCTGTTTTTTTATGTAACACGTAAAGGAATTCCAGTTTAAATAAAACAAAATATGGTAGAAATCATTTTATAAAAAAAACAACAATTTGTAAAACATTTAACAATTTTTTAATCCATACTAACTCAGCGGACAGCTTACTTAAATAAAGCATCTTTTTCACTTATAAAGAGATTTTCGTTCATCGTTAACATTGGTGTTATTTTGTTCTTAAATCATCGTATAAGAAACTTTTAACAGAAAGAATACTTTAAGATAGAAAGGAACTATTTTCAGAAATCATTTTCAACCTTAAAACCTATTTTTTTTTTTTTTTTGCTTTTACCGCGATTAGTTGGCGACGATTGGGATAACTTTCTTATAATTAAATTATAATACGAATTCATTCATAATATTTTTCATCGTCTCTCTTTCGCAACAAACATTTTTTTCGCTGTTACAGCCATAATATTTCGTTAAGCAAAAAATGCAAAACATTAAGCTACATTGAAAATAGATAAATAATAACTAAAATGGTAATATTAGTTCACATATAAATTTTATTTCTTAAGCAAGTAGTTCCTATAGCTTACCCGCCTTTTATACATAAGATCCGTAAATATGAAGATGGGTGTATTAAAATGAACTAGAAAAAAACTATTCTAATTAATCACTGTAAATGTATTCTGTATTGTTTTTATTAAAAATCAGTTTATTTTTTCCCATTTGGTTATTGTTTGTTTAAATTTATACTCCAAATAGTTTGATGGAGCAGTTAAAAAAAAACAATATTTCTGTGAAAATGTATCGACATTATTAATTGTGATAATATTCTTTTTCTTAATTTTTAACCAAAACAAATAAAAGGCAAACAAAAGAGCAAAATAAAAACAATATAAATAATATGATATACAAAATAATTGAAACAATTTATGTAATATTTTGAATTGTTTACTTTGAGACAAAGAGAGTGCTAAACAGTCTTTTTTTCTTGAAAAAATTAGAATATTTTTATAACGCTTAAAAATATACTTAATGCAGCGTCTGCAAATTTAAAACTTCAGTTTTTTTTAAATTTTCACGATTTAGGTATTTACCACAAACAATTCTGGCTTTAATAATAAGCCATATAAATTTAACTAATCGATATTTTGCTCTGTATTTTAGTGTTTTGTTGTTTTCTGTTTTATCTGATTGCAATTACTCAACAGAGAGTCAAAAACAATTTTTTTAAAAGAGATTTGTTGAAATTTCTAAGACTCTGATAAGGTTATTTTACAATTCTTAAAATTTTATTACTTAAATATTTGTAATTTGTGTAATTTTTTTTCGTTGCGTGAGCTTTAAAAATAGATTCTAAAATGCTTTTCGTTTCTTAAAGCATATAACTATATTTAAACATATAAAATTGCTTTGCAGTGATGTTTTAACGTTTATAAATTACACAAATAAAAACTTACCTATTCATTTAGCTGTTTTCATTTAATCATGAATTATTTTGTAGTTTGACTCCCTCAAGTGAAATATTTATTTTAATATAAATTGTTTATTTTAGTTTTTAAACCTTTTTTATGACTTGGCAACTTTCTCGTGAATACGAACGTAGCCACGAAAAAACGACTGAACTATTCCATCTGATACATATCTTAACGGAACACACGTGCAGTACTTTTTCGATCCGATTTTAAGTTCTGGAGCGTGCCGGATAACTCGCGCGGTTGTGCGCCAGAGACACTTATGAGTCCCGTTCCCGGGGATTTTACCGGAGAAGATTGGGATGTAGGCGGGACAAGGCGTTTCGTCGCCAGAAAGAGAGCCAAGTCCTGGCGATAAGCAGGGTTATCTAGGAATCGCAACAAAGATATAGTTTGGAAAGCCTGTATCATTCTGGGCTCGGAGTTAGGAACGGAGGAATAGGAAAGAGTATTTGAATCGGCGTTAAGTTGTTTTGGGAAAAGGTTGAATATTTTTGCTTGAATAAATTTGATTCTCTGTACTTTATGCATGTCATTTTCATATTCCGAAACTGTGGAGAAATTTAAAAAAAGGGTATAGTTTTTAAGGAAATTATATATTTTATAAGCGATTCATAGTTCTAACAAATTTGTTCTAAATACAATTTATTTTGATATAATGAAAATTTGGATGTAAAATTTTCAAATTAAGTCATAATAATGATAGCATTATATGAAATAAATACAGTATCATTATACAGAACTTATATTACAAAATATAGAATAGAATTAAATAACATTGCCTCAATATTTTAAAGTTATTTAGCGCAATAACAGCAAAAAATTGCTTAATTATGAAATTTTGCACCATATGTTAATCATTATGTATTATTTTACCTGCAATATGAGTTAAAATGTTTTGCTAACGAATAACTTGCGTTTTAAAATATGATTTTATATGCCTTTAAAAGTTGTTGATCTTAGAAGGAATCTAATTAATTTTCTTATAGATATTTTTGCTGGGAGAAATATTTATGCAAATTATTTTTCAATAAAATAACAAAAGACGTGTTGAATCAATTCTTATTTATTTATACAAGCTAGGAACAATTTGTAATAATTGCATATTTTTTATTGCAGGAACAAAGAATAATGCATCCCAGAAGTTTCAGAGCGTTATTGCAAAAAATAAGAAACCCAGAACAACACTTGAAAACATGAGACATTTGAGCATTTGTTAAATTTTGAGAAGTTAGAAATATTTCATTATAAATATCATTTTAAAACATTTTTTTAAGTCAACAGTGCAGTGAACCATCTCAAATTATAGAAAATATGAATAGTGAGATTTTAATAATCCTTTGTATAATAAAATAGTAAAAAGTTTCGATTTCTAAATTATGTTCCCAATTAATAAGTTATGGAAAATTGATCTTTAATTTTTCATCAATTGGGTGACAGAATGTATAAAAATTAAAAATGCAATAAAATTATTTATTTTTTTCTTAATGAATCAAATATGTATTTTGGGTAAGACCCTAATCAAGTATTTAGGCTGTTAGATTTTTAAATTTTGATAAGATTTTTAAAAAAATTTATATGATGCTCACATTACTCTTCCAAACTTATTCCTCTTACTTACATTAATTATTCCACTTATTTATGTTAATAAGAATAATCGCCTTCACTCTTATTATTATAAAATAAGATATTTAAAGAAATTTCAAAGAATCATTCGTTTCTTTCTTTCTCGTAAGACATGCCATGTAATAAGCAATTCTTAATAAAATCACTATACCCCACAGTGGATAAAATTATATTTTACATTGTTTCGAAAAAAAGTCGCGTAATTGAAAATTAAATGGAAAAAGTTTTATTTTTTTAAGAATTATTAAAGAGTTATTAATAATCTTTTTTCTTGCATATACTTTTATTTTCTGATAGGAAGTTTATTTGATTTGACGAAATGCTTCAATTATTTATTAAAATTATGATATAGCTATTTTTTCATTCCTTTAAAAGAAAGAAAACTGCCTGCGTTTTACTGAGAATTGTGTTGTTGCGTTGCTAAATAAATAATAGTACTAAATGAAAGTTTGATAACTAATTGGGTCAAAAAATTTTAATTTATTTCTGTAGTCGGTAAATAGATTGCTAAATAGGATTCAAAAAATTTGATTTGGTTATTAACGTGTTATTTAAGCTACATTAATAGGCAATTTGCACCGGACTGTGATTTATTCTCAGTGCTGATCAAATCACAATACTGTCACTTACGTGCACTGCACTACTATATTTTTAATCGAATAGCCAGTGCTTGCAAAAAGAAGAAGAAAAAACATGGCCTCCGTATTACGTTCCCTAACTATCCAAATGTAAACGGACTTTTCTGGTCCTGATATCACTGGAGATACTGTAAGGGATTTCGGTAAGAAACAATCAAGAAAGTGCAAATCATTCAGACCCCTGGATCAATCACGGAATTACCATTGCAACCTAAGCAATGTGCCGTCTGATGATAATTTAAATTGGAACTATTCTAGATGCAGCAGGACACACGGTTTTGCATTTTTTGAGTCAACAACGCTACCAAAGTTTGTCACTTTGTTACTGATTTTGATCCATAGAGAAAATAAACCAACAAGTTTCAAAAGTATATTGTAGCAAAGTAAAGTCCTACATTCTCAACCATTTTTCTATAATTGATGTTTCAAGTTACCAGTTATGCTGGGGAGCCCAGTTGTTTAAGTAAATTACAGTCATTTTAATTAAAAAATGTGCAACTGATTTATTTTAAAACAACCGAGAACAACAAAATAAAGAATTTTGTTCCAATTTCATACGTGAGATATATTTTTTTCAGTTTGCGTTCTTTAAAATATTTTTGAAATCAATTTGCTAACATAAATCACTTAATAAATCACTTAATAGTACTAAATAATCATAATTTCAAATATTTGAACTGACCCCTCTTGCTTAAGGCGATTCATCCTTCCAGATTGCAATTATCATAACATAAACAGGGAACGGCCAACATGGCACTGCAACTTGCAGTGATTAATGTTTCAATGAAAGACACTGAGTAATGATGGTTGCAATTATTCCTTAACCGAAGAGATATGAATTCAGAATGCATTGACGGGGCTGCTTGTAAACATTGTTCGCAAATGTTTGGTCATGCTAATTGGTAAATGGGCGTGTAAGCTAAAGTCAAAGTTTAGAATTCTTCTATACATCGGATATCAAAAGATTTGTTTTATATTTAGTTCTCTGGATTTAAATCTAACCGATAAAGTTCAATCTTTGAATTTGTAATAAGACCCCAGAGAGTAAATGGTTGTGAAATTGTTTTAAATGGTGAAATGTTTCTGGAATTGATAAAAAAAAATTTAGTTTATTAAAACTATTATTATAAAGAATATATATTTGTTTGAACTTTTCTTAAAAGACTTAAAATTGAAGATTTGAAGAGAAAAAATATATAAATTGAAGTTTGTAAGTTTTGGTGAGAATTATGCTAAATGATCCGAAATCATCACCTTTTTTTATTTTTAAAATCTGGGTAAATAATAATATAAAAATAAAAAGACACAATTTGTCGCAATAAATTCTTAAACAACAAAAAACTGACTTACATCTATTGAATAACTAGTGATTGGTAATAGAATTGGTACAGTGCTTGGTAAAAGTAGGCGAGATGGTAAATAAATTAAAACCAGTTTGATCGACGAATGAAACTTACCAAGAAAATACCAAAATGTCACTGGCCAGTAGAGTTAAATTTGGGTTTTCTTTACAGACAGTTTTTAAGGTTAGGAAATGATATATATAAAATATATTTTGTATATTTTTCAGTAATTATCAAGCTTTTGTATATACTAGGTACATGCTCAAGGCTTGGAGGAAAGAAAAAAAAAGTAATTATCAAATTATAAATTATGAAAAGCTGGAATTTTTACTTAAATACATAGCCAAGTTACAGATGAAAGCAACTATAGTCTGTGAAAGATTGTTTTAATTTAAATCTTTTCTCCTTTATCAGAAACATAAATATTTCCTTTTTAAAAGGCCAAAATTTTAACTTATAAATATAGTTACTTATAAATATTTTGAATAATAAACTCACAGAAATATGGCGTTTTCCATTTTAATAAGAAGGTTGTTCTAATTTTAATGTTGAATTGAATTATCAATTATTGAATTTCAGTGTTATTATTGCTTTTTATGTATCTTAAAAGTGTTTCTTTCTACTGTGTTTGTTATTGCATATTTGGAGAAATGTAATATATTCTTTGATTTCTTTTTATTAAAGTTTTATTTTCATTAATTTATGTCTCGACAAGTAATGCGAAATACGCAAAATGCTTCATATATATTGTTTCATAGCCAAAATATTTAACTGTATGAAAAAATATTAATCTTGATTTACGAGTGGCACTATATATATATATATATATATATATATATATATATATATATATATATATATATATAGATAGATAGATAGATAGATAGATAGATAAATAGATATAGATATATGTAAAGGGTGTGTGCTTTGCGGAACAACCTGCATTGTTTAAAAAGTTTAGATTAGATTAGATAGAAAGTCAAAATTTAGATCAAACAAGATTTTGGACATTTCTAAGCACATTTAATGCCTTTTATAAGATTTATAGTAAAATGTCCTTTAAATTTTTTTAAAACGATAATTAAAAATTTTTTGTTTGAAAATAATTTTACTGGAGAAAAATATCTGTTGAATGCATTTCAATTTAAGTAATGCACTGAGAAAAAAAAGTATGGCTAAAATTACCAAAATATGGTCAAATGCACCGTGTTTTGAACTCTATGGAATAACTAAAAACTCGATATTTTTTTCCGAAGTGCTTCTGTAATTATTTCGGCAAGATTAATAATAAATTATGTTTTTTTATTGTAAGAAAAAATTTCATAAATGTGGCAATGTTTGACAAATTTATCATGATACCTTAGAGAATGAAAAAAAACTATTAGTTAGATAAAATTTGCTTTTAGGTTATCATTTCTTTTCAAATCTAATTTTTTTAAATTTAATTGTGGTAATAAGGTCAATAGTTTTAAGAACCTGAATTTCCGGTAAACTATTAACATATACACAAAAAAATTACGAAAGCTATGGCTTAAATACCGTATAATTAGGTTTATTAACCGGAATTATATTTTAGAATGTAATATTACCATACAGTGCAAAACTTCAATGTAATTCATTTTTCCTTGTAAGCATAATTTTCTTTAATGCAAGAATAGTATAAGAATAATATAATGATTTAGTAATAAATTATCTTAATAAATAAAAATGCATGGAAATGTAGGGAAAATAAAAAAAAATATTTTACTAAATTGCATGCTATATAGGAAATAGATTTAAAAAATTGCTGCAAACAATAAAACCTTAACAATTTAAAGAAAATTTCACGAAAGCTTAAAAAAAAGATAAGTTTTGGAAATTACAAAAACAACTTAGAATGACGTATTAGTACTAAGTAGCTATAAGACCTTTTTATTATTTTTTTAAACAAGAAAAAAACGTATATTTTTAACAGGAGAAAAATATGCAATTTTCTTTTTAAGAAAGGGAAAGTTGCATTGTTAATTTTTTTCAAGCATTTATCCAGAATGTTAAAGGTAACATAAAATGGTATTGTTAATTAATTCCAAAACACAGAAATTAAAGCAATTCCATTAAAATATTTTGTAACCCAAGTCTTAAAATCTCTTTCATCAAAACAAAATTCATTTCTTCTTTAAAAACAGCAAATCTAAAGAATTTTATTTTATCCACAATAGAAAAATTAAAAAAATGTCAAAAAAGAAGAAAAAAAACTAAGAAAATTATCCTTTTTTTAGTTTTCTTCGATTACAAGTTTCATACTTATTTTATTCTTTTTTTCTTATTGCGATTATTCAGAGATTTTAAGGATGTGGTTTTCTTCAAACTTCGGCGCTATTCTGGTTTAGATTGGTTTTGAGATGGATTTTTGTTTTATATATTCTTTCTAGAACGGATGGAGG
The DNA here is from genome assembly GCF_982258835.1 of Parasteatoda tepidariorum. NCBI lineage: Eukaryota > Metazoa > Arthropoda > Arachnida > Araneae > Theridiidae > Parasteatoda > Parasteatoda tepidariorum. The sequence continues at coordinate 10,418,074 of NC_141755.1, read as the reverse complement.
TGCTTTTAAAATACATTTTGGAAGTCGTTTAAGAAATAGATACCAAAAAAAAAATTCTTTTTCTACCCGAGGATATAGTTTGGCTTTCTTGTTCCAGATACAGTTAAAGAAATCGAGTCATTTTATTTTCAGCGAAAGCAACCATGTAACTGATCTAATGCTTCTTGGTTTGAAAATAAATTACGATAATAGCTTTGAAATAGTTTCCTGCTTCGAAGTTTAAAGACACTGAAAAAGTTTTATTAGCAAATTTAGAGTAATAGATTTGAAATGAAAGATTTTAAAATAATATCCCTTTCTTTTTATTCTGTATTTCATTTCTGACCCATCTGCGCTTAGCTTTCTCTTTTAGAAAAAAAGGAAGCATAAGTGTTTGAATATTTATTTTGCAAAATTAAGATGGTTTTTTCTCTGCTGTAATACACTAATAACATAAATATTTACATGGGATCGTTAGTGAAGGCACAGTGTTAATTTTATTCAATAAAGTGGTATGTAACAAAAAGGAATACTCACTTGATCTGTAGACACACTTTTCAGAAAAGTTAAGATTTCCTTTTAACATAAACAAGTATGCAATTCTATTTTTCCAATCTTTACCCCAGCAGAAATTTTTCGTTGCCCCAGATAGGCTCAAAATTGTCTCATGGGTCCTATATAAACCATGGCTCAACCATGGGTCCTATATAAACCATGGCTCAACCATGGGTCCTATATAAACCATGGCTCAACCATGGGTCCTATATAAACCATGGCTCAACCATGGGTCCTATATAAACCATGGCTCAACCATGGGTCCTATATAAACCATGGCTCAACCATGGGTCCTATATAAACCATGGCTCAACCATGGGTCCTATATAAACCATGGCTCAACCATGGGTCCTATATAAACCATGGCTCAACCATGGGTCCTATATAAACCATGGCTCAACCATGGGTCCTATATAAACCATGGCTCAACCATGGGTCCTATATAAACCATGGCTCAACCATGGGTCTTATATAAACCATTGCTCAACCATGGGTCCTATATAAACATGGATCGAGGGATCAATCCTATTCCAATTTTTTAATGAAGTGTAAATTAATAGAAGGTAATAATAGTTTGACATAAATATCTAAATAAAACTATAGCTACAGCTACAACTTTTCCCATTTATTTTTCCTTTTAGTTAATGGAGCGTTAGGTAACAGAAAGGAGTATTCACTTTATGTATGCGCATATGTACAGCGTGAATTACTCATATTTTTCTTTTTAATTTAATGATAGAAATCAAAAAATCATAATAATTTGGGAGTAAACTTTTGAACGAAAAATTGAATTTTTTTAACTATGGATTTTGGCTTGAAACAAATATAAGTAAACTAATAATTTCAAACCAACTGTGACTATAATATTATAAACATTTTGATTTACATTTGAATCACTATAAAAGGTTTTCAACACCTTTCAGCTTATAAATATCATTTTAACTAAAATTTAACAATTAAAATATTATTAATTGTATCGGACTTGCACCATTATTGTCATCGAGTTATCACTAAATACGAATTCCGAAGCATCGCCATTCGCCCATTATTGTAATTCTTGCGCCATGTTAAGAACATAAGCAAAACTTTACATTCTTATTTATCTGTCTTTCTAAGAAATTGTATATTTAAACTGGTAACAAAATTAGCTATGCACGTCTTTTTATAAAATACTATTTATCCAACAACACACCAACATTCCTGTACTCTAAAAACGGTGTCAAATATCCCTTCGAATTCAATTCTGAACAACTCAAACTTTCGTGTTAAGAAATACTTTATTTCAAGTTCATATACACATATAGCTTTAAAGTGTGTAATTTAAATTAAATTCCAATAATAGAAATAGTTTGCACCAAGCTCAGTGCAGTAGTACCATTCGTGAATCATCTTTTGTGTTCGAAAACACCGATTTCGGCGTACTTTGGATATCGTCAGTTGATTACTTTCATTCTAGTAAGAGATGGTGTCAATTTTTATTACCTTGCAAGTTCGATGTTATTAAATATATGCATGCGTTTGGTTGTATAAAAAAGATAATTATATTTTAATTTTTAAATTTATGGCAATTGTATTTAGTATTTTGATAAAACTTCATTTGTATCCTCCTTAGTTCTTCCTGATTCATATTAGCTTTAATGCTTCCGCTGTCATATGCATGCGTATAATTTACAAAGTTTACAAGAATAGTTGCGTGTATGCATATTAAAATAATTCTTCTTATCTAAAACTGTATCATAAAAGCAACTTTGCTGTCTCTTATGTGCATTATATCTTATTGTTATTATAAAAATGATGGCGACTACATCATACCAAAGATAGCGTTAAGGAACTTTCCGAGTGTTGCACTTCATTATGTACTGTCATTAATTACAATAAGAAATATCTACGAATTGCATTACGCAACGCTTAGTGTAGAATAGTTTCCACCATTTTTTGTTTTAATACACAATAGAGTTTTTGCACAGTGCTGTAAAAGGCAAGGCAGATTTCTTAAGACACACTAAGACAAGTAGCTGTAAATTAAGTTCGATAAATTAGTAAATTATTTTGTTAAGTTTATTCAAATGACTCTAAATTTGTTTTTCAAATTCTCTTCAAAGATTTTTAGAAATTTGAATAGCAATAAGCTACAGTTTTAATCACGTGTTAGTTAATCCTGATCATGGATATCGGAAAATGTATTACTATGCAAATGCTCTTCTTTTCAATCTAGCATTCATCGGTATTTATTTTTTATTTTTGTTTAATGGTATAAATTATTTTCCAAATTAGAAAATCACTTTTTACACTTTTAAAGAATTTTAGTTACATGGAATTAAATCATCCTAAAAAAATAAATATTCTTTTTTCTCAAGAATATTTTAAAAAATACTTCCGCATTAATCCCTTAAATGAACATTTTTAAAATTTTATGCACATTAATATGATTTTTTTTCTTTTAAAAGTACTTCAAATTCTTTAATCTAATAAAATTTTCTTTTAATCTAATATTAGTTATTCTGAACTTATTTAATATGTTAAAGATGTCTTACAGAAAGAAATAAAAAGCACATTTTTTCTTGAAACATTTGAATAAATTGAATCCATTCTTAATATTTTCTTAACTTGCTTTATTAAGTACGTTGGAATATTACATTTGCATAAATTGGGAAAGAATTTAAGACTTCTGCATATTTTTTAGGATTCATCATTATTTCCCCTGTTTTTTCGGAGCCATAAATTAAAAATCAATGTTCCTTTCATATTTAATATCCTTTTAAAAATTCACTTGTGTTCAAATGTATGCTCACACATTTAATGCATTCAAAGAAAAAATTATTTTGAATATTTTTTTTATTTATGCTTAGTTAAAAGAAGTTTAAAACTTATTACTTCTTTTGAAAATGAAATAAGTTTTTTTTAGCAAATACAATAAATTTTAACTTAAGGAACGTGAACTGAAACTGATTATACAATTTTAAAATTAAATTATGATAAGTTTCTCTTTTCGAAGTAAATGATTTCTAAAGAATTCGAGAATTCTCGCAATTTTTACATAAAATATTAAATAAGATTACATTGAAAATTCCACATCTTTAATTATTAAAAGTGGCTTTTTTCAATTAAAATATTCAATTGCCTTTCACTGAAGGGAATTGTTTTTTTTTTCATGTTGATTTGCAAAACTGAATAAGTGAGCATGGCATTTTTTTATGTGCAACAAATAAGAGCAAGTTATTCCCTGTAAAAAAGAGACTTACATAATACATAAAATTCTAAACATATATTATTATTCAGCATTTCCTTGCTTCTGAAATTTAAAAATTAAAAGTAAATTTAGTAAAATGAAAACGAATTAAAATTGTAATCATAACTTAAATAATTTATTGATGCGACATAAAAATAAATTGAATTGATAAGTAGTACTTATTTATTCTGTTGCTGAAAATTATGTGTTATTTCTAGTTAATACCGAATTGAGTGTTCATGCACACTTTACAGATTAGTTAAATCTAAGCACCAATTAATGACGAAGTTTACACCAAGCTTACTACATTTATGAATTATTTTCGCCAAATGTGGCGTTAATTTTTCAATTACCAAACAATCGATATTTTTTTGCTTACAAGAAGGTGAAAGTTTGATTTCGAAATTCCTCAGGCAAAGAAGTAAGTTGTTATAAAAGGTATTATCATTTTTATATGTACAATAAAAATAATTATGTTCTCATAAGAGAGTTTACATATATCTATCAATTGCATTAAACTTTTTTATAACATTTTATTTCTATATGCTTTGGTTTTGCAAAACTTAGTAGGATTTTGTATTGATATCCTCTTCGTGATGTGTGTTTGTTTGATTGACAAACAAATTATTTACCTGCATCCTATACTAATGCATCTTGTTTTATAATGTATCTTAAAGAAATATTTGCCATTTTCTTATGCGTATTATATCTTACGGTGTACTTTAGTGTAACTGAATTACCAAAATGTTGGTAACTACTTTACACCAGATAGAGTAAAAAACATTTTGGGTGTGTTGAAACACCTAGAACCATAAGAGTTATGTACGACATTTCACTAAACCACTTCAGTGTTAAGTAATTGCCACCAATTTTGGCGTCAACTACACACTTTGAGATACACTGAAAAAAAAAATTTTTTTTTGCATTATATCAACAGAAATCGAAACTTTTTTATCATGATGATATAAAATGCCTCAGAATTTTAGCGTACAGATCGCAGTTTAGTGGATGCTATGGCTAACTTGAAAAAAAGGAAACACAATTTAATTTAACCCACTTTTTACATTGCAATAAATTTGCACGATATTTTGGTTCGCAAATATTGAGTCTCAAGTACGCTATTTTTTGAGAGTGAGTGCTTGAACTTAGTGAATGCTGATATTTTCCGTTAAAAGTCGACAATCATATCGAGGCTTTGACAGAATTCGATCAGTTAAATACACTGTTGGAAAATTTTAGTGTATCTTGACACCAAAAATGCACCAAACATTTACATCTACGTTGCATCAAAAGTAGTGCTGCGAGACACTACAGTATTTGGTGTAGTGAAACACTAGGGAAAATCCGTAGGGATTGTAGTGCAAAGTATTTGCTTCAATTTTTGCTATTCAGTATCTCTAAAACTTATTACAATGAGGTATGGTACTTATACGAGTTAGTATAATTATTTTTGTGCAAAAGTTTAATAGAAAACATACACTCAGAATGCACTTAGAATGCACACACTCAACTATTTTTAAAATAAAATTAGCTTTTAAATCTACCATACTAACATTAGAACAGTTCTATAACTAGACTTAATGAAACAGATACAGCTAATTTAATATTTTTGTACTATTCATGTAATGTAAAGGTTTTGAAAACATATTTATCTTTATTATTCATTAAAAATTTATTTTTTTGTTATTTTTCTTTTTTGTTTCTCTTGATGTTAAGCAACATAAAAAACAACAGACTCACGTCATTTCGTTGCCGATAGTAAACAATCTAATGAAGCTATCCAGCCTGAGCCACTTCAAGCAAATAAATATATTTAAGGTTTGAATAATTTCACCCGATTTCAACTAAAGTACAGCTGAGTTATACATGAGTTTGATTTTTTGAGGTGTAAATGAGGATGAAATTGAGTTTATTGATGAAATCATTTTTAGTGCAAAACATAACCTCATTTTAAACCTCAGAATATGTTTTTTACAAATGTCAACCTCAAAAACACCTTAGTTTTTGGAAGTTTCTAGGTTTAGCTACACCCTTTAAAATTGAAGAATTTGTAAATGGACGCTTCATTTTCTTAAATCTTTAAATATAGTATTTAACATTTTTTTGGATTGCTCAGCACTAAATTTGGAAACCTATTACACCACAGTTTCGTACTGCATAATTTTTTCTGACTTTTTTCAGCGAATAAATAATTAGCAAACACTAATTGACATGCGATAATCCATGAAGCTTCACGAAACTACGTTATTATGTGAATGCGCATGGGCATTTTTCCGTCATAGTAATACATCAATATAGGAAATGTCGAGTAAAGATCCTTTACCCACTGACGGTCTCTCGCATTTTAACCTGCTGTCTTCTCGGCATATCGAAACCGGTTTTGCCATATTATTTGATAGGGAAATAGCGTATTGGGAGAAACATTTTCCTAAATTTCCTCGTCTTCAGAGCCACCAGTGGGTTAACTTGCAAAAATAAAACCATTTGTGTAAGGAATATCGTGCAATGGACATCTGCTTATTAAGTGTAAGAAATGTAAATATAATTGCTGTTATACTGGTCCATCAATTTATTATTAGTATTAACCAGTGATTAACAATTCTAGGCTTATCAAATTAAAAAGACGACTTTCATGGTAGCGTTAAAAATATTGTAAGTGTAGCATTATCTCTCACCAGAATTATAAAAAAATCAGTGTATAGAAGTGTATTAGAGAATAATTATAAACACACAAAACACAGTCGATTGAAAAATAGTTCCGAAACCAAATTACGTTTTTTTTTTATTATTATTATTTTTTTTTATTGCACCAATTGCACAGAGACTGAGTATATTTCCCAAGCTGATGTTTAAAGAGAATGAGCCCCTGTTCCCAATTCCTTACACTGACAATTGATTTTATAAATTCTTCATGGCGTTCCATGAAAAGGAAAATTTATGCGTATTTTACTTCCACGTACATTCTTCCACTTGAAGCAAAATATCAGTGCAGTTATCGTTTTGAAACTTGCAAAAATTTACTCTTGTATGCATGTACCCGTGTGAAGAATTAGAGACTAATACAAATATTTTGTCCAAGTTAAGCAAGCATTAAAATATACTATTAGTTTTCAAGACGTGCAGGAATATTGTAGAAAAAATATAATAAAATAATATTTTATCAATATAATCTGAACATAGATGGCTTAGTTATTAAAGAGATGAGCTGTCATAAAGTGCGTGGGTAGGTGAATGGAAGCCCATGCAATAGGGGCACATCGATGGGTACTAGCTTGTGTGGGATGTAAAGGTGGTGGGTACGCATTGACATAGTTACATAGTTGGCGTTAATGGTGACTTCAACATAATGGTGATCACATTTTCGTAGTCATACCTCGTCGTATTCATGATCACGATTTGCAGCTTTAACCTCCCTGATCCACTGGCCTCAACGAGCTGTCGGGGAAATGCTTCACTTTTACTTAGTATAAACTATTTATACCATATATATCATAGCAATATACCAATGTAATTTATTTTAAAGCTTTATGGTGAAAAAAGGAGTAAATGTTGATATGTTTTTCATTCCTCAATTAATTAGTGTGGTTAAAAATGGCGATAAATTGGCCCTAATACTTGAAGTTCTCCACCTGAGAGTTATAAAAATCATTTATTATTGGTCCTCAATCGAAAACGCGAAGAGATACTCAAGGGCTCTATCATTTTTTGTTCATTCTTTAAGTTCAGCCTCTTCAGGAGTGAATAATGGTCAGGCTTAGCGTTCACTTCTAAATGACAATTATTAATACAAGCTGTGGAAACCATCAGCAGTTCCCCTTTCCCAAGCCTTATTCATACCATTTCATTTAATTTGAGCAACATTTTTCATTTAGTGTCAACGTCATAGCTCTTTCTCTTCTTATTTTTACGTTGTCGGTTTCCCAAAGTTAAAAAATGATGTTGATTTTTTTTTATTTCTTTAACATCCTTGTTCGGAACTGGAAAGAAAAGCTCTTTTTCACACTAAACCGATGGTGATGAATGGTTGAGTTGAGATGTTTGATACATCCCTTGGATACGGACCCTTTACCGGAAAAGGAATATCCCTTTCCGATCGTTTATAACTCTTTGTTGATGAGAGGGTAGTGTTGAAATCTGATATTGAAAGAATTGTTTGGCGGAGGTTTTTGAACATATTCCAAGCTTTACACTTTATTTAACTGTATTTTTGATCAGCGATTTTTCTTTTCGTTTTTGATTTTTTAGCAGATAAGGAAATTACGTTTTAATTTTTATCATGAGAAATTATACTTTCTTTTTTCATCGTGATGTGACCAATCAATTAACAATTTTTTGCTAAATTGCTTTTGCAAAAAATTGTTAATTGATTGGTCACATCATGATGAAAACACTATTTTATAGTACTTGAAAATGATAAAAAAAAAATATGCCTCAATGCATAAACAAGTTTTGTAAGAGTTTAAAAGTGGTTTTTCAATCAATACAAACACGGTATAAGAGTTTAAATAAAATCACCGTTCTGTACACTAAAGATGATTTTGGTATTAAAAATATATACATAGTTCTGGTATTTAAAACCATAATATATCGAATCAATGTACCGAGTAAATAAGTAAACCGAATAAATAAATAAATAGAATAAATAAATAAATAGAATAAATAAAATATAACCGAATAAATGTTCATAATCGTTAAATGTATACAATCGAATAAATCTGTTTTTTCGATACGTTTCGATATATTTTATGATAGGTTGTAGGAATTCATAAAATTTCCAAATTTTATCACTCTTACCAAATTTTATCACATATCATAAAACCAAATTTTATATTTAATTTTACCTAAATAATTATCAAAGCGCTTCGATAAAAATTATCAACTATTTTAGTCCTTCCATAAAGACAGAAACGCAGTAAACTTTACTTGTTCTGGTAGTTTTGACTTTTTTGTTAGTGCAGTTCAAGATACTCCATTTAAATTTGATACTTCTTTTAGCATTTCTCTTCAAAATAATTTATATACTACCTATCTTCTTTGTTTTTCCACAACGTGTCTTTCATATAATGAAATGAGAAGCACAATTCCTTGCATTTCGCGTTCTGCAATTAATACCCCTAGTCAAACAATAAATTAAATGCTTATACTAGGTTGTATTAATGCTGCGGTACTGCACAAGTCTGCAATCTCTAAGTATGAGCTTTTAATTTGGTAAATGACGATATTTAGTGAAGCGATTTTTGTTAAAAATAAATTATTCATAAAACCTAAAAACTACGCAAGGACTTAAAACTAACAATTAAACTATCATTGCAATGTTTTTTGCTTATGTGCATGACTATATCAAGTTTCTTTGAGCTCAGAAGAAAGAAATAAGAACATATATGCCTTAATTACGTACATTTAAATAATATTCTAAAATGCTAATGTTTTCAAAAGTTTGTAACATCCTGAAAAGATGGTCCTCAATTTCACGTTGAACCATAATATCAGTACCTTGATACGGATCAGGTTTGCTGCAACCTTTAAAAAAGCCTTTAATTGAACCATGTTTCCTTTCAAGTTTAGTAACAATTCTGAGTAATGAAGCTTTTAAATGCGGTAAACCAAAATGAGGTTGGATCAAATTCAAAACATATTAAGGTTTCACACGCGTCTGAATTCTTAAAAATGCATCGATAACATATTTGAGGATGCTTCATATAATGGGTAAAAGTGAATGGTTAGTAATACATATCTTAAGGCCTTAAACATGTTATCTATGAAAAATATAATGTTTTTACAAGGGATTTATCAACTATAAAATGAAAACATACCCTAATTAATATGATTTATCTTAAAGATGCTTTAAAATAATTCACTCAAATATTTGTTATAATTATTTACATTTCTAAACCCATATCTTACTAATAATTAAATAGAAAGCAGTTACAGCTTTAATGAAATTGCCAAAAGGCAAATGATACTTAAGAGCGATATTGATAAAAATCTCCTTTCAACATAATATGGGTAAAAATGAATTTTGTGCAATACCTGGCTTAAATCTTGAAACGTGTTATAGGTAAGTTTTGGCAGTGAGCAGAATATCCCCTAAAAATACCTTTAATAATATGATTCATCCTTTAAAGTTGTGCAATAACTCACTCAAATATTATTATTAATTTTTAATATTTCCAAATACATATTTTACTTCGATATTTAAATTGTGACATCTTCAATAATATTACCCCTTTGATTGACAGCTTATTTCACTGTACTAGACAACACATAAGCCATTAGTTAAACCCTCCAACCACACTACGCTTCGCCTTTGGCCATTTTCGCTCCACTGCAGTGAGACTTGCCCTTGAAGCCAGGATTTAATAAAGCTCCCTTTGCCAAGTTTAGAGTCAGTACCCCCCGGTGGTGGTCCGTATCAATGGGGGTTTTAAAGTCCTACCGTTTTAATTAAAGGACGATGGACTCTTTGCATGGTCTTTACTTCCCATTGGTGGATCTGTTACGTATAAGCACGCGCTCTTTTGTACTGGTGTCTCTTGCGTGAGTGGAGACCGTGACTCTGCTGAGGCTTAGACAGGAGAGCCACTTAACTCATGGCTCTGTGAGCAGCTAATTTAGCTGCACTCTCTCTCTCGTCTTTCATCTTTTGATGACGTTAAGCCGAAAGATTGGTGTGGTAGACACTCTCAATATGAAATGAACATTTTCTTTTGCTAATGAAGGTATCTGAAAGAGGGAAAAAAATGTACAATCTAATGGTATTAGTTTTAATTCAGATTAGCATTAGAAACATGAGTTTTGTGTTCTCAATTGTTTACTCTAACTTGATTCCTAAACAATTTTAGTGACGTATTATAAAGCGTGTTCCGTAACTACAGCCATTGATATATATGGTTAGAATATTTTTCAATAGGAGGAAGGAATGAGAACGAAATTGCTGTCAGTCGAATCTGCAATGAGAAAGGTGGGAGGAAAAAAAGTTTAAACTGATTTCCTGAAGAAATTTAAAGCGTTTTTAATAGTTGTTTTTTTTTTTTACTCATTTCTTTTAACTTTGGTAATCAAACAGGTTTTGATGCTCTCAGCCTCGCCTTCCTGTGCAGTACTTAGCTTGACTTCGAAAGTATCTTTTTTTCCCCGCGTTTTTACCTTATTTAGCGGTTCTTTATGAACATACGATTTTTTAAGTTTTATTTTAAAAAGAGACTTTTGACGTGAGCGAAAACTGAGCCTCTACGGAGACACGGAGCATCAGAGTCATGGCTGTGTGTGGAGAGTCATGGCACCAGAGTCATGGCTGTCTCGTCTTTCATCTTTTGATGACCTATTAATGTGTTTGAAAGTGTTTTAGGTCCCGCAGTGGACTGATCATTAAGATCACCGTAGTAAAACATCACTGGCTGTGGTCAGTGTGCGGGTGGGTGACCACTTGGATCAGTCTGCGTAGGGACCGAAGGTGTGCGGTATTGGTCCTCGTTAAACTGTTCTACCGTAAAGTACTCGACTTCGCGTGCAGGTCGTTGGGCTACCGAAGCGGGGGTGCCATCCCCTCTGCAAAGGATCAAAATTGTGATGGCTTGTCTTCGGATCATCCTCAGGGATGTTTCCCAGACCATCGCCAATAGCCCATTGTGCAGCTCTAGTGCGACGTAAATTAACTACAACAACAGCAATGTGTTTTAGTTAATGCAAAATGTTGCTTTTTATATGATCTTGTTCTTTGTTTAATAAAAAGTAGTTATGTTTTTTTAAAGAAAAACGTGTGTATTGAGACTTTTAATTAGAAAAAGTTCCAGTATATACTTCTAAAATCCATGAGTTTCAACTAAAAAAGATAAAACAGGTGAAGAAAAAAAAGATAAAGCATATAAAAACACAATAGATCAAAGAAGATCAAGATCTAAAAACAAAACAGATTTCGGCCTTCATGATTTATTTCACAGATAACAACAATTTTTCATGTGTGCTAAAAGTGACTATAATTGATTTCCTTATATTGAATAAGAAGATAATTGCTGTTTCACCATTTCTTGCGCTCTATTTCAACAGAAAAAGCAGATGATGTAAACAAGGAAGCATAAGTTTTTATAAACAAAAAATAAATCAAAGTTATAGCGATATTTAATTGTAAATTATTTATTTATTTCTTATTGTATGGTATTTACCAGTATTTAAACTGTATTATTTGTCTATCTCTTCTACCTATCAATCTCTGTTGTTACTATTAAGTGTTTGATATGTATTATAATTCAAAAGCAAAGGTCCTCAACCAAAAGTGTTTTTCCTAAATTGTACATCCAGAAGAATTTCATTGCTATATTACACTCAATGACCATAAAAAAAATACACTCTTTAACAGCAAAAATAAACGTAAACCTTTAAAACTATAATAGCTATAAGACAGTAATAAATCCAACTTTAAATTGCGTCTTGTAAAACATAGAGCGACTGACCGTAAATTAACGTAATGGCTCGTTATCTTCAACTCAGACATTGGCGTTGTTTGAGACTGATGTAATTTTTTTGTCAAATCAAGGGGAACTGTAAAACAGGGTGACATAGTATAGTGTTATAATCTATTGAGAGTTGAAAAAAAGACTTGTTCATTATCGTTATCATAGATGTAGAGGGGGTGTGAGAAAGATGCTCTTCGAGAATGGATGTAATCCTAGGCCAGGATAGCCCGGTCGGTAGGGTGTTGGGCCCATGTCCAAGAGTTCGTGGGTTCGATTCCCCCCAGCCGAAGACTCCGCGAGTTGCGAATTGCGACTGATGCACGTTAAATCTGTCGAGGTGCAAAGTCCTCCTTATTCCCATAACAAATCAATAACTCTGATGGTACTGATCCAGGAGTTTCCTTGTCAGCTGGATTAATTCAAAATTACAAGGCAACGGCGTCGAACGTTAGCAGTCGTAAACCCAAAAATTTGATCGGCTATTCAACGACGGGTATAAAATAAAAAAATGGATGTAATCCTTGAGTCTAGATGGCTCGAGGAATAAGGCGTTTGCCTTCCAATTAGGCGAACCGGGTTTGAATCCCCGCGATGGCTGGTCGATACGAATTCCCCATCCGGCTTGCAATGAACACAATGCTAACGTGAAATATCATAAGTAGTAGACGTATCATTAGTCAGAGTCCCCTTGCAGTCTGGCTAACCATGGGAGGCTCTCATGATCTTCCTCTCCATGTAATGCAAATACGATTTAGTTCCATTAAAAAGTCCTCCACAAAGGTAAATTTCTCCCAATACTTGATCGAGGAGTTCCCTTGTCTTCTGGATTGGGTATAAAATTACAAGGCTACGCAGCTAATAATTAGTAGTAGTGAAGTCAAAAATTGGGTCGGCTGTTCAACAACGGTTAAAAAATCATAAAATTATAACAAAATGGATGTAATCGAACTTCGGACTTTTGCCACCGTAGTCTGTTGTTGTAACTTCCTTAAAAATAGGGAACACTCTCTAATTGAGTTAGAAAGTTTTAGACAATAACTTTACAAATTAAGAGAAATAGGTTGTTGTTTTCTTTCAAAGAAGGTAGCTGACCTTATAAATTAACGGCTAGTTCTGGGAATTTTACAGAAATTCCTTAGAGTGTAAAATAATCGGAAACATTAAAACTTATTATGCAACATTATATCATAAAGGTTTTTTATTTTGTTATAAAATTTCATGTAAAACTGTGTTCAATCAACGACTGCAATCCGGAAAATAAAAAAAAGAAAACAAAGAAAATTTTCAATTTTGTGAAAATATTAAGAATTAATGTTTTGAATTAAAGCTGACTTATTATTTTTAAGAAAAATAAAAGGCAACTTTTCATTGTATCCAAGAAATAAATAAATAAATAATAGTTTTAAAAATAACAAAAACAAGTTTGTCAAAAGAACTTTTTATAGTACCTTCCCCCCTCGATTAAAAAATTAATAAGTTCAGCTCAATTTGTTGCTTAATCAATGACGTCAAATCTGTATCGAAGGAATAGAGAATTATTTAGCCTGTTAAATAAATAATTTTCAATTTCAATGTAACGATTTATTTATCTGTCCATAAAAAATTAAAATATGGGGGGTTGCGAGTAAAGTGTATGGGGTGGAACTCTTAAGTATTTAATATTTAGGAAACATTTCGATATTTTAAACTGTAAATAAATATAATTCATCGAAGTTATTTCACAGAAAATTAATATATCTTCAAATATAGTACGTTTTTGATTTAAACTAAAAGGCTTACTAATTTTATAAAAAGTATTATTTTCGACCCACGCATGAACAAACAAGAATATTTAATTGATTATAATGCGTATAATACATATTAAATACTTATTACGTAAATTTTAATTCTATTTCCTTGAATTTTAACATTCGTTAAATATGTTATATATTTAATATTTAATTTATAAATGGAAGGAAATTTATCTTCTAATCTTTTAATTAATTGAACAAGCTGATGCGTTATTTTGAAATGGTAAATTTTAATTTAATCTAATGAGATATTTTAGAGAAAATTTAATATAAAAATGGTATTTATGGTAAATAAGCAATTCATAAGCTGTCATTAAATCATTATTTAATTTTCATTTCAATTTCAACGGTTTAAAACTGTGAATAGTTTACAATGTAAATACTTTTAAATCCATGTGATAATTTAAATAAATTATGACTTTTGACTCTATAGTTATTGAATTTGTTGGAAAAATTCAAGTATTTTCAAATACCATTAAAATTCATTTAGTAAATAGTTTATATTTATGTCCTTTCAATATTATTTTTTTCAAATTGCCCATTAAAATCTATGTTAGCCCCTGCGACAAAAAAGAAAACTATATGTTATCTAGGATACGATCTTTCAAAATGCCGCTAGCTGTACATTTGTAATGACTTCATTCAATTGAAGTTATTTTCTTAAAATAATCAGGAAATAAGAAACATACTCTAGATTAGTATACTTATGTATTTCATCATCAGAATTTTAAAAAAATTCGTTTTTAATGATTTCTTTTGCATGAAGTATTCTACTCGAAAAATTCTAAAGATATAAATATCATATACTTATAATTGCGCACAAATAATCTTCTATAGATTACAGTTAGTGATCTGCAAAAAATGTTCCAAGTCAATGAACGTAAAACTTACAAGTTCATAAAATGCCGGTCTATTCGCAAACTTTTTTGAAAATATTTAGCCATAATTCCGTAATGTCCATAAATTTACGTAATGTTCGTAAATGATATTTTCATTTTGAGCCTTGGCATAGTTTGAGACTCTGACGATTTTTTTAACAAATCAAAGAAAACTGTGGAACAAGGTGAAATAGTGTAGTACTGACATCTGTAAAAATATAAGAGAAATGGGTGTTTATTATTCACTTACAAAATGCTCGTAAATGTTATTTTCATTTTAAGCCTTGGCATAGTTTGAGACTCTAACGATTTGTTTCACAAATCAAAGAAAACTTGTGGAACAAAGTGAAATAGTGTAGAACTGACATCTGTAAAAATGTAAGAGAAATGGGTGCTTATTATTCATTTACATAATGCTCGTAAATGTTATTTTCATTTTGAGCCTTGGCATAGTTTGAGACTCTGACGATTTGTTTCACAAATCAAAGAGAACTTGTGGAACAAGGTGAAATAGTGTAGTACTGACATCTGTAAAAATGTAAGAGAGATGGGTGCTTATTATTCACTTACATAATGCTCGTAAATGTTATTTTCATTTTGAGCCTTGGCATAGTTTGAGACTCTGACGATTTGTTTCACAAATCAAAGAAAACTTGTGGAACAAGGTGAAATAGTGTAGTACTGACATCTGTAAAACTGTAAGAGAGATGGGTGCTTATTATTCATTTACATAATGCTCGTAAATGTTATTTTCAATTTGAGCCTTGGCATAGTTTGAGACTCTGACGATTTGTTTCACAAATCAAAGGAAACTGTGGAACAAGGTGAAATAGTGTAGTATTGATATCTGTCGAAGAGTGAGGGATATGCCTGTTCATTATTTTGGATCACCAATGTACACTGAAAAAACTTTCTGTTAAAAAACATAATAATTCTTTAACTTTCTCACAGAAAATTTCTGTTCTCTGAAACTACAGAAATTTATTGTTAAACTACATCGTAATCTGCCAAAAGAGTCTTTGTCTGCTAACAGTACGTCAGTACTTTTTTCACTACTACAACACTACGGCTGCACAATGGGCTATTGGCGACGATCTGGGAAATATCCTTGAAGATGATCCGGAGACAACATATGTACTTCACATCTCTATTTTTACAGGGAGGGCACATTCACGCACCATCCATCAATCCAGATCGTACTCTATCTAGACCGTAATTTTAACCTGAACCCGAGCATGACCAATCTCTGATCCAATACCCGAAATATATTGATTTTTTATGAGAATTTCGTGAACTTTGTGACCCCGACGGAATTAGCATGCACCAGTCAGCATTTCGTACATGGTGAGTCCTCGGCCGGCAGGGTTCGAACTCAGGACATCTTGAACATGGACCCAACACCCTATCAACCGGGAAAACCTGGTTTTTGTCTGGTTACAAATAAAATCTGTTACCATTGGTACAGATTGTGTAGGGTCGGTGCAGATTTTTTCAGCTTTGAATGTGAAAAAATCTATCAAAGTGGCAACAAATAATTTAATACATTGAACAATATGCAGACCGATTTGTGGTGATTAAAGAGTTTAACTCATATAAGGAAGATCTCGGGTGTGAATCCCGCCTTGAAACGTCAACTTATTGATTGGAAAAAATTAAAAATTCTACGACAGTTCAGTATCTTAAAAATCGTGAAAAATCACTCAAAAATGGAATAATAAAAAAAATCAAACTTTCAGAAATCTGTTTGACTATGCAAACCATGGGGTATACAGCTAACTACATGCCAAATTTATTTGCTGTAGCCTGACCTACGGAAAATATCTAGTGCGTACATATACTGCAGAGTAGGGATTAAATCCGTATAAAAATTATTTTGAAATTAAACGGCACTCAAGGTGCCAACGCTTTTTACCGTACAATCAGTTTTAAGCGTAAAATTTCAAGAAGCAAAAAAAGAAAGTACCGAAATTTAGTCGTAATATTTTGTAAAATCACTGAATTAATCATCACTAATCAGTGAGTAATTAAATAAATATACTACAAAAATTATCATGAAAAATTTACAGTAAAAAGGATTTTAAGTATTCTGCCTTCAGGGAGCCACTATATTTTACTGTAACTAATCAGCACCTTTTACCCAAATATTTTAAAATAAATATTTAATTTCTTGATTAGTCTTGTCTTGTCATTAATGTCTTGATAATAACTTTTATTATTTAATGAAGGATAGGTAGTTACAGACAATGCGTATTAAGAATGTTAATATAGCTTATTTTTAAAGAATTATATTGAAATTAAAAGCCTACATTGTCGCAAAATTTTTGTCAGTATCATAAATATTAATGTTAGTTTTCTAAATAAAAAAAAGTTAAAAAAAACTACTTCAAACCACTTAAGCATCGCGAATCTAGTTCCAATTTAATTCAGCCGCACTTTCTCTTCAAATTTTTTAAAACATTATATTCATTAATTTCTTTATATCAACCAAACCATTCATCATCTATATTAATGTTTCTCGCACTAAAGCTGCTCTGACAATGATTATGTCAAATCTTTTCAGTGGTTTAGTAATTTACAAATCGATTTTTCTCTTTAAGCATTAGTATTCTTGTATGTAGCTTGAAATGTAGCAGTCGCCAAACCACAGCTAGATTACACTGCTTAATGATTTTGCTGCACACGCAAAAGGGGATGTTTTCGAATGTAATTACTGTAAGAATTTCTAATTACACACACTTGAGGCACAATGGTGGACGGAACTGCATTATAAGAGTTTCAGTTATAATGTTGTTCATAAGAAGTTCCCGTTTTTTTTCCTTCTTATTTTCGTGTAATTGTATAATTAAATAACCATTTAAATAAAATGTACATTTTGTTTCAATGAAGTGTGGTTTAAATACTAGTTTAGGAAAAAGAGCAAAAACCAATGGAATTATTAATTTTATTTTTGAAATTTGTTTAATGTCAAACCTGCTAGTGCTCAATCATCTGTTATTCCTAAAATAATCAATAATTCAATAACACTAATTTTAAAATTAAATAAATTACCGAAGACGTGGGTAAAAATACACGTTTTGTAAGGAGTTGAGAATTTTTTTTCCCCCAAGGAAAATAAATAAGACATAGTTTAAGTGTCTTACACTTGAATTAAAGCTATAATTTTAAAGTATAGATAGCATCTTGCCGCGAAAAATTATCTGGGCTTTAGAATGAACAAGCAACTTAAATATTTTAAAAGTTATTTACCTTCTTTAAAAAAATCGTAAATTTGGTTTCCACCTAGTTGAAAATTATCAAAATTAATTCTTTCTTCCCATTTTTTGCAAATTTTTATGAGCCCATACAATTAGAGTAAGTTTCAAAATATTAATAAATTCGACCACAAACACTTTTCGTTTTCTTAAAACTGTAGCTTTTCTGCTTAATGACGTTTTGCACCATTTTCAGAATAATCATACAGAGCGATGGCTATAGATAGGCTAAACCTGACCTAGCAGTAGTTAGTAACTGTTGCAAACGCACAGAAGTTATGAAAAAAGCATATTACTAGCAATAAAGCATAATTTCACAAGACGAGTGCGTGTTTGAAATACAGCCTTATTTCCATTATTTAAGAAAAAGATACAATTTTAATTTGTCTACAATGTTCCCGAGTAAATTTAATTTCTGTTTCATTCATTTAATCATCATCCTTTGTTACCTGAGTTTTCCCGTCTTGACTAAGATTAAGAATATAATCCTACGACTCTATGCATGCAGAGAAAGATATCTCCTTTCGCATTGTTAAATTTAGCTAATTTTTAAGTTGAAAGGTTATCTTGTCAAAAACCATTTATAAAAATGTTTTTTAAATAATATTTATTGAATGTAAAGAAATAAAACTACCATTTGCTATTTTCAAGAGTTGCAGATGCACTTTATTGGTATTTCTTTCAAATTATGAAAAATAGTGATTTGTCTGTAAATTTATTATCGATTAGGTATGAGTAAAAATAACAGTTTTTACTGAAAAAAATTTCATACTTGATTCAAGAAAAAAATTCACTAACAGTTGTTGAAATTCGAGGGAAACCTCATATTGAACGAGTTGACATCATTTCCTTTTCTTCGTTAAAGAGCATATTGTTCATTTATATAAGTGCATATATAAAAAAAAAATACAAAAAAAATTGCAAGCATAACACCGAAAAGAAATGGCTTTCGATAAAATAATCGCATCAAAACATAAAAAAAAGTTCACCGAAAAGTCAATTTCAAAGTCAAAGTCAAATAGTTAGCTAAAAACTGGTTATTTTTAGGCCTTTTTTGTGAGTTTCAAAAAATTATTCGTAAGTATTTGGATAAATTTGTTCATCTGCAGTTACTGCCCCTCCCACAAGGAGGAAAATTTCAATCTAGAAAACTGCACGCTTTTTTCTTCTTTTTAATGAAATTTGTTGGTGGTTTGATCTTTCTAAATATGGAAACTTCCTGAGTTACATCATCAATGCATTTTTTCATCTTTTAAATAGTATATAATTCTGAACAGTTCATTGATTTTAATGACTTTCAATTAAGTCGAAAACCCTTGCATTGCTGATTAACTTTTCTCTTTCTTTCTTTGAAATAAACCCTTTATTTTTTTCTAGTTATTTTTTTTTAATTAAATTAGAAAGCTCTACCTCCTGCATACTTCGTTCATCAACCCCGTAATTGTTTGTTATTGATCATTGTTTTTTTTCCCTAAACGTATATATTTTTCACAAAAACAGTGAACAAAATATACAGTTATGCAGGTTGATTTAAGAACAGTTTGTCAATATAGTAATCAAAATGAAATAGATTATTACCTATAGGACAAAAATAATGATATTTACTTGAAAAAAAAATTAGCCTAAGAAATACAGATTGTCTGACTCAATATTAAAAAAAAGAAAAGTAATTTTACTCATCGTCAAGATTTATAAGAATTTAAATCGGGAATTATTTGTCTCGTTCTTTAATATATATATATATATATATATATATATATATATATATATATATATATATATATATATATATATATATATATATATATATATATATATATATATATATATATATATATATATATATATATATATATATATATATATATATATATATATATATATTTATATATATATATATATATATATATATATAAATTAAATATAATTGTTAAGATTTGTATTTCATTTTTAAAAATTAAATATAAATGTTAAGATATATCTTTCATTTTCAAAAGGTAAATATAAATATTACGATTTATATCTTACAATATGTAATCGCTTTCTCTCTCTCTCCCTGTTGATACTTTTAAATGACATCTTCTAGAGCACGAGTTTATGAATTAAGGAAATAAAGATTTGGTGAATGGAAAATAGATAAATAGTCAATATTTAACGAAAAAACGCTCTTAAAATCATAAAAAAGTACTTAAATTTGCAATAATTTTCGAACAAATTGAATTTCGAAAGAAGATTCATGTTATGTTCACAAATAGAAATCTCTCTTTCAGTATGTAAACATTTAACTTCATAGTTTCATTTCAGCAGCCTTCAGATCGATCAAACATAATATTTTTTCTTAATCTAATTGGCCAATTTAAATTTTTCTATTCCGTCGTATTCTTTGCACTTCTTTCTGCGTACATTCTTAATTTCAAGTTTTCAAGTCCTGTACATTTTGTACAGTTAAGCAAAATGTAGGATAAAGCAAAAGAAAAATGAGAAAAAATACTAAAACAAAGCATTTATAACTAAAATAACTGTCAGCAAAATATAATTTTATTCAAAAAAAAATATTGTTTATCAACTTCATGAACAATTATGTTTTTATTTTAGCCTACTGATTTTAGACGTTGTAGTTGCAATACTCCGACTTGTGCAGCATGTATGGTATTTCATCCAACAAATTTAACAGTGAATAATTTTCAACCTAGAAAGTAAGTATTAAGGTATTTTATTTGATGTACTTTCTCACATTTGTCTACACACCGTCTTACATTCAGGTTTCATTTCTAAGTCTCGCAAATTTTGAGCTGCAAAGCGAAATGTAACGTTAAGTTCATCATTCTATACAGCGGAAGTCCCCTTGTGATTTTTTAATATAAATAGAGATATTTAAGCTTTTGAAGAGAGCTTATTTTTTCAGTTTCAGTTGAGAAAATACATAGAAAAATTGTTCTAATACTAATTCTATTTTCCTACCAAAGAATATCATTTCATGTTAAATCTGAAATCGAAGTGTATTAATATTATTGCAAGAATTCCTATGAAATGTATAGAATTATTAAATGTATTGAAAAGCGAAGGATACATACTTACATATGTTTTTCTTTCAAATTATTGCATTTGAAGATCAATTTTTTAATAAAAAGGATATTTATAGGTTCATGTAATTTAAAACATATAAATAAAGACGTACATGAAGCATGAAAACTATGTTCATAATTGACTGACCAAAGAAACATATGAATTTTCAACGCTTTTTATTACAATAAATAGCTTAAAAATATATTTTCACGCTTTCTGTATATCCAGTAATAAAATTAAGGAAAACAAGCTTGAGTGTATTTTAGTAAGAAATGTATATCGTGATGTTCAACACTAACCTAAGCTTGATCTTCAGAGAAAAAATAATTAACAGAGAAGAACAACAAAATAATGACCAAAACTAACACTGGGTTGAAAAAAACTTCATAATGAACTTCACTCCGGAAATGTGACATTGTTAAAAATCGAACACAGCTCTCCTTTTTGCGGGATCAAAAAGATTCCGCCAAAGCAGACGACACTCTCTCCACTCCACCCTTATCCGGAAGTATTAGGGGGAAAAAAAAAGATCTCCATCACTAAAAACCGGCAGACAAGCATTACAGAAGGAGAAAAAAAACTGCAACCTAAAGTGTTTTGAAAACCAACAGAGTGGACAATGGGAGACGGTTTTTTCAATGGTAGTGGGGTCGGATCGAACAGTAATCCGTCTTCTTGGCTACTAAGCGTATTTCACGCACACACCCACGCACCTTTTGTTCGTTCGTCCACCCCCATCTCTCTTACTTTGTAGGGCATGAGGGCTTTTTATGCTCTCGGAACACGTAAGTGAAAGTTTTGTCACGTTCGATGGACTATTTTAGTGACAATTCTTTCATTATATGTTGAGAGAATTTATTAATAAAAAATTGATATATTTATAGAAAGTAAATAGTATCTTAGTTTATAATTCACAAGCTTTTAAGATAATAAACGCCAACTATTGGATATCGAAAGAAACAGATCTGAATTTCTGAAAGAAACAGATCTGAATTTCTGAAAGAAACAGATCTGAATTTAATAAACTTTCCCCGTGAATTAAAATATCTCTGCCCATTTTAAGAAATTTTAACGTCATTTTAAGAAATTTTAATGAAAAACCTCTAGCAATAATCTTTTCAATACGCTTTAACTATTTCGGGATTGTAACAAAAGTTCCAGAAATAAATCTGATGAAACAATTCACGATATATTTTCTAATCAGCTACGGTGTAAGTTGGCTTATTAATGCCAGGCTTATTAGAAAATACCGCAGACTTTTCCTCTTTAACCTTACGCAAAGACGGTGAAACTTCTTCTCAATTAGTGTACCAGTTAACATACGGTTTATTGAATTTACATGTCCAGTGTACTTTTTGATATATTTCTTCATTGAAAAATATCTTTAAATCACTGTTTGATTTTAAACTATAAAATTATATTGTGTAACTACATTTTATGCTGAATTGCACATTAACTTCCTTCAAATGAAACAAAATACAAAGGTAATTTTAAAATTATGTCATTTTAATGCTAAAGTAATGTAAAATATACTGAAACGAAAATTCTTTAATCTAATAAAATTGAAGTTAAATGCTTCTTAACCTTCTTATGTTATAAAAATTTAGATTTATCTAAAGATTTCGAAAAAGATAATTAATTGTTAAATTTAAAATTTTGACTGAAAAAATAGTGTTCTTTTGAAAACGATTACCTAAACAATATTTTCTTTTGAAAAAAAAATATTTAATATTCTAAACACATGCTACAACATTACATTCAAAGACTTAATAAATTAAATCCCGTAAAGTAAGGTACTTCCTTTCAATCTTACCAGCAATTTCAATTATAATATGACTCGTAACTTGTTTTAAATATTAACTAAGTTGACTACTATAGAGTCGATTTAGAATTTTTTGATGAGTAAACCTGTTCACCACGTAGTGTAAATTTACTAAAGCAATTTTTTTTCATAATTTACGAATTAGTTCAGGTTCTCTGCATTGAGCTCATTGCATTTATTTATTTCCATAGAAAAGGCAGTTTTATCTACCACATTACCATAATGGAGTGGATACTGTATTCAATCTTAGGGCCTCCTTGAAAATGTCAGTATGACGCATAAAATCACCCTTATCACTGAATCCAAATTTGATGACTATATAATAAAACAATTACATATTTTTTTATTGTTCTTAATCAATGTGTATGAATAAAAATTAATAAATGTGAACATTTCGCGCTTAATAGGTTCTCCATCTATGGCCGAACGCACGCAAAATTACTGTGGCTATTTACAAAGAGCCGGATTATTCAATGAGCCTATGACTTTGTCAAACGTAAATGTCAGAACCATTTTCAATCCAATTTATTAAGTCAAAAAATATCATAGAAACTATTTTGTTAACAATTAAAATGTTTGGGAGAAACTCTTCCAAATGGATTAAAAAGTTTAAGAGAAATAATATTCAAATCAGATACTGTTAAGAAATTCATCTATAAGGTATTTAAACAATTTTATTAAAATTTTATTGTTTATTACTTCGATTTGAATAGCTTAAGATAACGCAAAATTAGATTACCACACCTATCATGCAAATTTGAATTATATTTTTTAACAGGTAAATCATTATTTTTTATTCAATGTTTGAAATTTTATTTACTCTATTAATACAATAAATGCAAGTCATAAATGATCTGCTGATCTTTAATCACGGTGCAAAATAAACTGAGAACTACTAAAAATGTTTTGATTTCTTTGATTTATTTCGAATAAATTAAGCAATTCAAATAATTTCAAGCAATTTCAAATAATTTCTAATTCCCTCCAGATTGACGCTTGTCATTCGGATATTAGTAGAGCAGATTTGCAGGCCACTGTTTCAGGGGCGCTTTATTAGGTGGACCAACGTTGCTCTGCAGTAAGGATAGATAGCACAGAGAATGAAAGAGCTTCCATGCTCTGTCGGAAATCGAACTCAGGACCTTTTCGATGTCAGGTCAGCTCTCTGACCACTACTGTCTGGTTGGCAAATCAATCAGCATATTTAAATACATTCAGCCTGTAATTGTATTTTATAAGAGTGAATTTGCTATGAAAAAAATTATGTTTTAGAATTTAATTTAGGGTAATATTAATAAGCTTTAAAATTTAGTTTTTATTACTTTACTGCAGATTTCTGCTTTCAGTCGTTTACTATTATTTAGCTAAAACAAATAATTATTACTTTTAATTCATGATTTTTTTCTTTAAATTTATTAGTGGTAAACCAATCTAATTTTTCACCTTTTTTAAAAAATAATCTATTTTTTCTAATACAAATCTGTTTGGACTATTTTATTAAAAAAGAGAGTGTTGATTTAAAACTTTTATTGAACTATTGATAGTTCAAACTACAACTTAATTAAAATACTATTTAGAACTTAAACTAACAGCTTGAAAGTTATGCGACAAAATAAAAAAAATAATGCTGCATTTACGCAGAGAAAAAATTCTGGTAACTTCTCCATTGTATGACAAAGATATTCTTGTTTAAAAAAAAAGTTTAAAAAAAATAAATAAATAAAAATAACTGTGGTAATAAAACCAAAATATACGGTACGTAAACCATCCACTAGGTAATTTTCCTGTTCATATGGTAACAGTTTACCGAAAATTCTTATTGTCAAAATTATAGTTTTAATTTGCTCACATTTAGAAAAAATATAAAACTAATAAGTATATCTAATAGATTTAATGGTTTATATGCCATGTAGTAAGGTATCATGAAAATATTATGAAATTTTACTACTACTAAAGAACATGGTTCAAAAACCATTTTTTTTTTTTTGTTAATTTAGCTGAAAGTCATTACCACAATGGTTCGGTAAAAATTATCGTGATTTTTGTTGTTGTTCTAATTAGTGATATATTACCATAGAGGCCTTCAACCATATCGTGATAGTTTTGAGCATACCTTCTTATCAGTGCTCTAACATTTTTGCTAAAAATAAGTACACAAATTTTTGAAGGAATACTTGTAAGCATTAAAAAATGTGGCATCAAATTTTTCACTTTTCCCCCCCGATAAATGGATGAAATCTAAAACAAATAAAGAAAGAAAATTTGAAAAATTTCGTTCAAAAATATTACAAATTGCAATGTGTACCACGATTAGAAACATTTTGTTTCTCCAAAATTCTCAACCGAAAATTTCTAAACAAACAAGATAAGCTAAAATCTGGAATTCAACGCATTGAACGCAGTTGGTAATGTATGTTTTGCGCGTTAAAGAAGTGCCGTTTCACAGCTAGATCACATTTCGAAGAGTCTGAATGTCAGACGAAGCAATTGCTGTGAGGGTGGGCCGAGAAAGATTTCGAACGGGAACTGAAACAAAGTCATTTACGCCTGCCTTTGTTTGTTCTTTAGTAGCGGGCGGGGAGTGACGAAATAAACAGTGATAGAGAATGTGAGCTGAGTTTCGTGGAATGTGTTTTCAGGGATCATAAAAGAAATGGACTTAGGAGAGAAACGTGGCTTGAGCGGGTTGGGTAGATGGACTTGGAAAGTGGTGGAATTCTGATAAAACTGGTCATCGCTGGAACTTTATGGTGGATATGCATTTCGGCCTATGACGTTATTGTAATGGTCTGCAGTTTACGTTCATATTAAAGCATAACAGAGCATTTTGAATCTGACGTGCGATAATCTATGGAAAACGTCAACAAGATTTTGGAGCTATGTTTTTACGACGTCACAGCATTCTTTTTATCATTGCAGGATCAATTATGCTGATAAATAGCTATATTTGAATGAAAGATATTTGTTTAATATTTTTAATTGTTTATAACAGCAAAATAGAAGATTTGGAATTGTTTGTTGCAAAATTAATTACTCTCCTTTTTTTTTTAAATTATCAGAAATTTTAAGTTATTATTAGGATAAAGAAAGACACAAAATTTTTTTGTTAAAAAATTAATCTAAAAAAAAAAATAAAAATTACTGAATGAACTAGAAAATTTCTGAAAAAAATTAAGAGTTTAAATGTTTCATTTTAGCCTCATTCATATCATCATTTTGACGATAACAAAATGGCGTGGATACAATAAATGGAATTTTTTAATCATAGCTAATTTCGTGTCATAAACATATTATGGAACTCATCAAACTCAAAAGAAACTTAAAACAAAGCTTTGTTATTAACATTGCTAAGAGCAAATGAATCTTCCTTGATGAGAGGTCTCGCCCTTCCACCAAATACTCTATAGCAGGCATGTAGCCTATTCAAATTCCATTTTAAACCCGAAATCATTTTTGGGTGTTTTTTTCTAACTTGTGCTATCTGTTCTTCAACCTGGCAAATGCATACAAGTTGTACTTTGTAGTAAGCACACAAGCATGCTTATGTATGTGTAATATTAAATAAATAAAGAACAATAACAGATTAAGTAAACAGAAGTAATAATGCACTTTATACTCATTTCATTTCAAGTTTCTTATCTTTATATATAATATATATACGGACAATGCTACAGTTAATATTTAAGTGTATATTTCAACACGCTTAAACAATTCTTAGAAATTTTAATGTTTAGTTAACAAAGAATTACCACTCGAAAGATTTAAAAGCTTTTTTAAAATCAGAATAACAAATAATTGCGAGAACACAAAACACTTCACAAATCATTTAAAAAGTGATACGTGACTTTAAAATAATCCTTTTAAATAATAGAATAAAGGTTGGGAGGGCGAAGTGTGCGAAAAGCAGATAACGTGATTCGTGACAATCAACTTTCCATTCATAAAAGCCTCATCTATAGGATAAATAGTGGCCTTTGAAATGAAGTTATTTTATTTACTTTCACTGTACACTATCGCATTGAAGTACGTGCTCTGAAGATGTATCGAAGTGGAAGAAAAATACAGATAAAAGAATATTTCCAGAGGAATGAAATGAAAGTATTGAATCCCGAGTGAAAAGGTTTAAAACAAGTACAAAAATGAAAAAAATTCGAGCATCGCTTAGAATAAATACTTTTCCATTGCACTTTTATTAATGCATGTTTTATTTGTTTTAACTTGTTATCTGAGTTTAACAATTTCTACAGTTTTATGATAAAATAAAATTATTATGTTATTCTCAAATCTATAGGAAGTAGTATCTTGTTATATTACCAAAATTTATGAAATTTCCATTTTGTAACCTTAACTATTGTAATCTTGACGTAAAATACATTGAGAACATTAATTATTGCTGATAGAGTATGAAATTCAAGAAAGAAACAGCGAACAGATGCCGAAAAATAATTATGTAGTATAACTAGAAAAGCGTTTGAAAAATTTGGCAAATTCATTTTTAATTTTAAAATATGTAGTTAAGTTTAACAAAGTTTAAACAGAAAAAAATATGAAAATAAAAAAAAAATTAAATACATTTACTATAAATAAAATAAATCCTAAATAGGGACAGAAAAGTTTATTGAATATATCATGAAAATAAATTACCAAAATAATTTAATTATGAATTGTTTCTTTTATTTCAGTTGTTCTTAGTATCCTTTTTTTGCTTATTAAAATTATTGATTTATTGCATTAATAAGCAGAAAATTCCTTAAACTGTATCACAAAAAATTTAATGCCACTAAAAAGAATTTTTACTAATTTTCCGTTTAAAGCAGTTCGTCTAAACTATCATTTCGTTTTAATTTTCAGTTATTATTGATTTACATCATTAAGAGACTAAGAATAAAGTTTCATGAATGTGTTCATTTTCATATAGATATAGAACAACGGGATTGATGAGAAGATTGATTGGTTCATATTAGGGGGCAAGATTTTAAAAATTGCACACCAATTCTGTTTAAAAGATTTTAAATCAGAAATTAGTACTAAATCTTCTCAATAATACGCAATACCCAAAACGTTAGACACATTGATGACTTATGATATAATAATCAGATTGCTACGTTCTAAAGTTCAATATTAAGAACTCGAGAAGAATGAGATTATAGTAATTGATATTTAAAGACGATAGTATGATCATTAGATAAATATGTTTACTTTAAACTGAAGCAATGACTGGGCAGGTTCAATTGACAAAAATCTATTGGTATTTAAATTTAATAATTTTTCTGAATAATTTTTCACAACAATGTATTTCTTAGAGAGGGAAAGTTGTTTTACGTACGTACCGGGTTCTCACATAAATCGTAGCAGATATGTTTCGCACACTCAAAATTGCAATAAAATAAACGAAAAAAAATAGAAAGTTTTAAATTTACCTGAATTGTTCCTGAAATATTACAAATTATTGAAAATGTGAAATTAACATCAAGTGGCGTAAACTTTTGACTTCAAGATTCTGATGATATAAAGTCTAAAATTATTTAAAAATATCTGGCTAACAAAAGCATGAAACAAAACATATAACAAGACAAATTAAAAATAAAGGCACGAGACCTTTGATGGATCATCAGAGAATTGTTGATTTTTGAGAAGATAGTTTTTGTTTTTTGAATTTGAGTTTTTACTAACCCACTACGCATTTTTCTATATTTCTTGCAAGGTTATTTATAATCCGTTAAGGTCATAATATTATGGGTTAGCTAATTTTAATAAGCAAAAATAAGGATACTAAGAACAACTGAAAGAAAAGAAACAATTCATAATTAAATTATTTTGGTAATTTATTTTCATGATATATTCAATAGACTGTTGACGTTGTTAATTTATGTGTGGTTTTTAAATAAGTGTGTTCTTTATAAAAAAGATTTGTTTCGTAATATAACTTATGAGGGACTATACTTTTCAGAGAACTGTTACCCCTTCCGTATCTAAATCCAGCGAGAAATATACATTTAAGTTAAGGAAATTATGTTTTTTTCTCTGATATCACAACCTAAAAAACAATTTTTCTAATTGATTAGTAGCACAGTATAAAGATTGCATTTTAATACATGGAAATTTTATCTGTCCCACAATCACTGAATTTTTTTTTAAAAATAAAGCATTGAAAATAACTTTACTATTCTATTTATTCATATTTTTAATGCGAGTTTAACTGAAATTCATGCTTAAAGCCATTGGGATACAATACACTAGCATCTAACCACTTTTAAAATTGTTTTTTAAAAGATTGTTTATTTCGTAACTCGTTCGTAAAAACAAAAAGTATTGCTTAAAGAATAAAACTGCATACTAATAATGTAATCTACTTTGAATATGATATTAATTCCAATACAAAATGAATTTTAGTTTATTTGCAATAAAAATTTAACAAATAAGTTAAATTAAATATCTAAACAATGAAATGGTAAATAAATATAACGTCTAATCAAATATTATTTATCTATATTACATATAACTTTTTCATAAATATAAAACTTCTATTATATTAAATAACTTTATAAAATGATCAAATTGCATTATCAATACATGGAATTTCATTTTAGGTTAATACAGAATTTTCAATCATTCCTTCCTGAAAACATTGTCTTTGCCATTCCTGTTTCTTTTTCAACTAAATATATTTTAGTTTTTTTTTCCTCCCTGACTTTGTACAATCTTACTTTTTACCCAACTTCGTGTATTTTTTTCTTAAACTTTAAGCCGAAAGTCATGTTACTTGCGGAAAGATTACAAGACCCTAAGAGGAGAACTTTTGATTATATTTCCATTTAAGGAATTCTTTTTCTTCTATTTTTTACTCTAAGGAATTCTCAATCGTCTCTCTAGGAAAGAGTGTTTAATTAAATAATCAGTCTATTGCATTTCATATTAATTTAAAAATCTATAAGAATAGACATTTTAACAAAGTTGAAAATATGTCATGCAGTGTTTATTTATTTTATCATTAAAGATATTTGTTAAAAGCCCATATTTGACAATATGGCAATTCTTTTTCTTTTTCTAAATTTAATGACACAGGAGATTTTATTCCAAAATATTGCTATTTACTCAAAATTCTAAATTTTTAAGCAAAATTTGCAATAGTTTTAAATTTTTCTTTTCTTCTTTTAATAATTGCCCTTTTCAATGATTTTTCCGTTTACTTTTTGTTTCTTGCGTTGTTTTGCTCATGTCATTAATTCCTTTTAGTTTTCTCTGTGTTTGTATCGAATATTTGTAGTTCTACACTGCCTAAACCATAACCGTCACTTCTATTCATTTATGACGCACCATCTTAACTCCAACAATTTGGAAGAACGGCTGTTGGAGTTGCGGTATTAGTATACAGTGATTTGTTAAAAAATTGGTTGCATTAAGATTTCTTCAGTGGTCAAGCAGTTGGCCTCATACCAGGACGATCCTGATTTCAAATCCTGCGTCGGGCATAAATGTAATTGATTTCGATGTTTTTTTTAGTTTTTTTTTTTAGTCTTTTAAAAAATTGATCCACCGATATGGTCCCCACGTTGAAAAGATTATTATAAAAAACAATAGGCTCTACAATTTGTTTTTAGGAAGAAAAAAACATCATGACGAAATATTTGCTTAATTTTGACGAAATTCGTTTCCTCGATGAAGTGACGACGATTTCATCACATCGACGAAATATTTTCTCGGAGCATATACCAAAAGCAAAGAAAGATTCGAGTATCCCTTTCTTACAGTGCAGGCAATATTAGTGTCTGACAGCTTTTTCTGTTCACCACGTTATTATAACGAATCAGAGCATTAAAAGGGTATGAGACGCATTTGCTGCTGATGAATTACAACACATTTTATTTTATTACGTATTTATTTATTCATATTTTTTTATTATTTCCTATTTTGGTAATAATAAATATTATAAAAATATAAGTATCAGATCTCAAAAAAAACCGAAATATTTCTACTTTGCTTGTTAAGTTCCTTGTAAATAAATATGAATACATTAAAAAAAAGTATAAATTTTATAATAAAGCAGTTTAATTGTAGTACTAGATGCGTAATACTAATGCGCGTAAATTTTAAGCACATAAAATCATAATATAAGATATAAAAGCGAAGGAAACTGTAAAAAAAATATAGAAAAAAGAAACTTTTAAAAACTATTAAAAATTTAGAAATTCAAAAATGCATTAAAGCTTAGTTTAAATTAGAAAAAATAACAACAAAAATATATAATCTCGACGTCAAGTCCCATTATTAAATCCACAAAAATAACTTTACAAAAATGTTACGATTAATTAAAGATTAAAAATATATAAATTAAAAATATTGCAATCAACAAAAAATATATTTTTATTTCTTTTTAATTTTGTTTTACCTGTACCTGAAAATTTGTAAACAATATCAAAAACATCGTACAAATTTGAATTTTTTTCTACTTGAAATAAAAAATTTCGTCATTGTTTAGTCACGTGTGTAAGCACAGCCCACTACGATTCCTCTAATTCCTTCATTAAAATGCATTTAGTTTTTAATAAATAGAAAAAAATGTGTTTTTTTACAAACAATCTCTGCTTGTTATTAAAATTACTGTGTGAATGAATTTTGAGAAAACACGTAATTTGGCAATTATTGATTAACTTTTTAAGATGGCATAAAGTATGTGAAGCTATCATGTGATCTATAACATGGTTCTTATCATGCAAGCTTATCTCCCCAAACTATTTGGGTATCACTATAAACTGCAACTTAAATTGGAAATATCACGTCTCTAATATACTTAAAAAAGCTGAAGCTGCTTATCAAGCTTTGAAACCCATTTTAAATAGCAATAGCAAAATGGCTTTAAACACGAAAAGGCACATTTATCTAATGTGCATAAGACCAATCCTCAGCTATGCATCCCCGGCATGGGGGACGCTAACAAATACACAAAGAAAGAGACTCAGAGTCTTCGAACACAAAACCCTAAGACGAATCACTGGGGCTCCCTGGTTTGTCAGAAATAACACCCTCTATAATGACCTCAAAATCGACAAAATAGACGAGTGCCTTTTTAAACTCAATGCATCCTTTTTTAAAGGTGCCAAAAATTGTTCAACATGTAAATTCAATAAGTTATTAGACATTGATTTCATAGATGACAATGAAAATTTCTGCCCGATAACCGCTTTTTTCTTAAGCGACTGTGTTCTCTCTAAGCATTTCGAATAATCATGACCCACTGCTCTAGACAAACTGTGTTCTCTGCACCAATGAAGCCTGGCTATACCGGGGGGAGGCGAGAGAGTGCGCAGGGAGTCTTCCCCATAGAGTTGAAATACTGGGTAGAGAGAGTAGAATAACCCCCGACCCGTGGACAAGATAAAGTCACGTGACTGTAGCCCAAACTTGCCGTTCACTGAGACCGCTTCGATTCCCGTCCATTCGTTCAGCATTGCGATCGTCTGATGCAATTAACTGTCTGTCTTTTTAATTCAGAAATAAGAATGGTACAAAAGTCCTGAGCATTTTGCTGCACGGAGAAGTTTTCTAGGGACTGTCCGATAACTTTTTACAAGAAAGGGCGACATTTTTTTTCACTTTTTCTATTTTAAAATTGATTTTAAAATTTTTCCGATACTCAGTCATGCTCTGATAATCATGTTTTATTTGCTTTAATAATCAATTACGCTCGTTTTTGCTCACTTTTTTTGCATTTAACATAAGTTTTTATTGTTTCTTAAACTTTAAACTTATAATGTTTAAGTATATTTCAATATATATTCTATTTTTAGCTGAAATAGCTGCAAAGCTTTGTTGGCTTCCTTGGCGAGATACTTTAGCGCCAAGGAACAGTTGAGTGAACTTTCGGTTTTGTTTTAGTTCTCTTTAAATGTCGATATCATTTCTGTATATTCTGAAGATTTTGTATATCTTTACCTCTTGATTACTAAAACCAAATATTTATCTTGTTCTAAAATGTTTCCTTTAAATATATATATTTAAATAAAAAATATGGTACATAAGAAGTTGTGTTTTTTAAATTACATAGGAATGCTTAAAAACCAAATTATTTGTATATTCTTATATGTTTGATGAATAATTAAATTCTATGAAATATTTTTAGTATTTAAATATAAAATAGTGTATAGTAGTTTTAGTGTTAATTTTTAATAAAATTATGTAATTCTGTTACTATACATAAAATGAATACAAATTATGTACTATTTAGAAAATAAATTAAGGTATATTTAATATAATCATTAAGTACTTGTTTATCTTCTTTTTATTTAAAAATAGTTGCTTTATTGGAAATACTTTATTTTACTAGTATATTAAAGCGTAGAATTATTTTGATTTAGTGCAACAAATTTAGAAAACATAACATAGAAGTGGATAAGTTGTATAGGAGTAAATTAGTGCAGTAAATTAGCGCATGTTATGCATTGGTATGGAATAAACTGCTCAGACGGCCAAGGCTAACAGCTGGCTGTGGTGCAAAGATTTAGCATCGTGAACCTTTCTTGTAAAATTTCAACTGTTTTTACCTTTATATAGATTGTATATATTTAATTTGCAGCTGGCTAAAAGATATAGTTTTAAATGCACTTACTATTTTTAAGAAAATTACATTTTTTATGGATGGGCATTGTAATTTTCTTAATGTCCATAAAATGATTATGGTTCTTTTATTTGTAAAGTAAAATATTTTTAACTGCTACTTTTTAAGATACTGGTTTTCTGTATAAAAATTATTAAATATACATTGACCTATAATAGTTGCATAAATTTACCTCCTAAAAAGTTGCATAAATTGCAATTTCTATCACAAATAAAAGTAAGATATTTTAATTATAAGTTCGTCATTAGTTTCAATCTACATTTAGTACAAAGTAAAAATTCTAATTGCTTTCTCTTTTATTTAAGTATTTTTTGTTTAAATTTCGAAAGCTTTTCTACTAGTCTCTTTGTGTGTACAATTTAAACTTCCTAGTAATTTATGGAATTAGATTGTACATGAAATACAAAGTAAAATTTCTAATTAAACTCTTTTATTATTTTCTTTAATTAGTTTAATGCTTTTAATCTTATATTTTTCTCTATTCGGAGCTGAAAACTTTTATATTAGAATAAATATTTTATTTCATATTTAGACAAATTGTTGAGTATTAAGTTAAAATGCAACAGCAGTTTATTTTTGAAAATATCTATTTTAAGTGTCAGGAAAAAAAGAAGTCAAAATTCTAAATTAATAATGTAAATAATCTTTATTGTATAAATAATTTAATGTATTCAATATATAAATAAAATTCTAAACTTAATTAAAATTAATCAAAAATATGTTTTCTAACTAATCTGTTCTACTAAAAACGGGTTTTATTTTCCCCGAAGCTATTTTTCCCGAAATTTGATATTACCTCTCGAGCAGTCTCTTGGTGAGCATAAATAAAAATGATAAAAGTGTTGCAACATTAACGTTATTTCTAAGCATCGAACTTTTTTCAGACAATCTGTTTAATTTTACAATTTGTTTTATCTAACAGTGATAAAATTTTTAAAACGTAAAGATTAAATTAATTTTTTAAACGAACTTGTGTTTCATTAAAAAAGAAGGGCAACATTTTCAAATTCACATTTTAAGCCCTGGTAGATTTTAAAAAAATCCTGATTTTTGTATCGAAGTTATTATTTTTTTTAAAAAAAATAACAATAGTTATTACAATATATATTAGTAATTTTTTTTTAAAATAGGTCTTGCAATAAAAACATTTAAAAAAAAATTTCTGAATATAGTAATAAATATAAGTGATGCAGAATATCGTTTTTTATTTTTATATAATGAATAAATTTTAAGGAATAGTGTTAAGGGTACAGACGAGAACTACTGAATTTTTTTAAATAAAGGCAGTACTTTAATTAAAAATTATTTGTTAAGAGAAAAAAAAAAACTCCTCATGTTTTAAAAACCCATTTAATAATATTAAAGAAATATGATTAACGAAAATATTTTTTTTCTCTCTTTCAAATGCTCCGATTATTTGCGCATCGGTAATATCGAAATAAAGCTGTTTAAAAACTTGTCTTTCAAATGCTCCGATTATTTGCGCATCGGTAATATCGAAATAAAGCTGTTTAAAAACTTAGTGCGCCAACATTTGTGATACTGCGCCAAGTATTGCACTCTTTCCATCACGTGATTGTAACTCTTTGCTTGCTATCTGTGGCGTGTCTTTTCGGAAGGAATAAAGCGGACTTGGTTCCTCTACCTACTATATCAACTCTATGGTCTTCCCCCTTTTGTAAATTTGTAAATAGTGTAAAT
This sequence comes from Parasteatoda tepidariorum, assembly GCF_982258835.1. Lineage (NCBI taxonomy): Eukaryota > Metazoa > Arthropoda > Arachnida > Araneae > Theridiidae > Parasteatoda > Parasteatoda tepidariorum. The sequence goes on along the minus strand of NC_141755.1, from coordinate 10,382,735 downwards.
ATTCTTTCTTTATCTTCATCTTCAATTTGTTCCCTTTATTATGTATCAACTTGTGATTTATTTTTATGTATGACTCAGGCTTGATTTTATCAATTATTGTTCATTCTGAGATATAACTTAATGTTAACGCAGTACCTCCCTTCCCTTCCACCACATATTATTCAATTTAGATGAAAGAGCAGATATCCATACATGGATAGGTACTCTGAAAAACTTGATTAGTTAGTTAGTTAGTTAAGCTTATCTCCCACCACTTTAATGATTAGCAATCTTCTAAACTGTTCCCACCGTTCAATTTCATTAAAATTATGTTAAGTTTATATGTGGTCTCTGGCATTGATTATAGTACGTAACAATATAATGTATTCTTGTTTCTCAGTGTATATTTTTTCCTTGTAATAATTGTTTTGAAATCTAATAGTGATACATAACTCACGTTTCAGCTTTTAATAGCCAGTTAGCTTAATGGTTAAATTTATTAAACTTGTGCACTTTTAAATAAAATACAACATGACCTGCTATCTTCTAACTCAATTGCAATAAAATGCAAGAAATATCAAATTAGCGACTGCTTATATTGCACGAATATTTCTGGCTGAAATCATGCATTCTTAAAAAGCTAGGTTTATCATTAAATCATATTATCTGTGCTTTAAGCAATAATATTTTGTCACATTTGCTGAAATCATAAATATGGTGTTAAATAATTCCTGTTTCCCTTAAGTTGGCCCTTACGAAAGAATGCGGTATTTTTGTGGTTGACAGATGTAAAAAATATACCTGAGGAGGTAGAAAATGTTTTATACTGAAAATAACCTCATTAATAAACTTCAATTTCAATCTCATTTGCAACCTCGCAAAATCAACCTCATATATAACTCAGAAATAATTTTAGTTTAGATCGGGTTATTCACATCTCAAATATGCGTATTTGCTTGAAGTGTAGAAAAAATAATCCGTACAACTCAAAAACAACCTCCCAATGCTGGTTGCTCTAACTCAGATTTCTATGAATCTCAAATCAAACTGAATAAAAGAAATTCATAAATATACAAGTCTGAATAAAATAAATTCATGCATATACAACTTCATGCATAAGTATACTTCAACTGATTATACACCTCGAGAGGTTGATCTTTTAAGTTTGTTTTTGAAATCATCTTCGAATAAACCTCAAATCAACCTTTAAATCTCGAAGTACTTTGGTTATGATTTTGGTAGAATAAGCACTAAAATACGGTTTTATAATGTGTGGTAAAGTTTTATAAATCTGGAAAAATTTTGCAATTTTACCATGATACTTTCGAACCAGAAATTTGCTCGGCAAAATTTACTTTTCGTTTTACATTTTTTACTAAATTTTTGGTATTAAGAACTATAGTTTTGAAAACCAGATATTACGATAAACCACTACCATATGAACTGAAAAATTAACAATTAACTGGCTTAAATTCTGCTTTTGCATTGTGTATCTGTTTTTATAACCAGAATTAAGCTTTTTTCTTCTTACTGGAAATGTTATTACCATACGATACGATAATTTTATTATAATTTCGTCTCAGTGTATAAAATAGGAATTTATACCTTATTAAATAAGTCATCTTTGTTTATGACATTGAAAAAAAAATCCTAAATAAATTTTTTAACATTTTTTTTACAAGTGCTGAATTGGAAAATACACATTTAAAGTAGGTTGCTCATTCTGATATGATAGTTTCATTAGGTGACAAATTGTTTTATTAATTTCTATTGTAAAAACAAAAAGTTGTACTCAAAATACTTAAATTTAATTAGATCCTAAATATAGAATGTAGTTTCCATTCCAAGACATTATCGACAAATGTCACCGTAAATAATTCAACACCCTAAAAAACTCTCCCTGTGTAGTTAATAAAATGTCGAAAAAGAGTAAACATTATCCAATGTTAGCGGAGCTGCGAAAATTACTTTATCGATCTTCAATCTAACCCAGACCCCAATAAAACGCATGAAATGTTTAATTAAATCTTCTAGCGTTGTTTAACTGAATCAGCTATTGAAATTCACTCCCAATTAATTCCTTCGTGCCGACAATTTTTTTCTATTACTTTTACTTCAACATAGTCCAATAATTGCTTGGCATTGCATTATTCCATGTTTTAATAACTTCAGGCATTTCTAACAGTCAAGCGTAAAGCAACAGAAAATCGCTAATTACAAGAGAAACTTTTTCTATATTCTACTCTTTACAGAATAGGAAATAGGCAAAAAAAATTATGAATTCCATTAATATGATGTAACTGATATTTGTCGAGGAAAGATTTGAAATGAATTAGGAAATTTAATTTCCATTGTCATTAGTAAAGACATATATTGTTTCGAAATATTATAAATTTTAAATTTGTTGATTTAATTATTTGTTTATTGCAAATATTAATTGAAATTTAAATTAATATTGTGTGAATCATTATTAATCATTTTTCCATTCTTCTATAATTTATATTCTGACATAATTTTGCAAATGCTTCATTTGTCCTTTTTTAAAATCTAATCGTGTTTTTCAGTTTAATTTGATTAAAAATACATCAACAAAATACATTCTGAAATGAAGACTTGCAAATAACAAGGTATATTTATCAGATAATTCAAGTTTTTGATTTAATTTATATCTTCTGTAATTCTTTATTAAAATAATTATGGAATAATAAAGTATTGATGAAAATAAAATCATCACCAAGAATACTGCATCTCTGACTTAAAAAGTAGAATTCGCTTTTTATTTTGGTATCATAAATTAACTGGAAAGTATGAATTTTTCGTCACATTTTAAGTCGTATCGTAAGCAATTAAAATTATAAATATTAAATAAGTTTGATAAAAAATTTGAATGTTGTAAAATAATGACTGATTCCTGTAAACTTTTTGTGGCAATCAAAATTACGTATCTATCACTTAAGTTTAATAACAAAAATATACTAATGTTTTGCAAATTAATGCATAACTATTGTTACTTTTGAAAATTGCTTCAAATATCTACTAAATGAACGTATTATTAAATAAAACAATTAAATAATGCACCATCTTTTCAGGTATCGATTTTATCTAGTATTTTCATCTTTTGCTGAAAAAACCCCATCAATTTCGTCTAACACATATAATTTAAAAGCATCTATTATACATCTATTTCGTCAAACAATACGCTTCAGAAAACTCATCATACATCAGAAAAAGCAAGATTCTTATTGCAAATTGAAACTTAAATATGGTAAAATCATATTATCGTGCAAATTAATCCTTGTTAGATTTTATTACACGATACTAAAGTTTAACTTCGATGGAAGCATGCCTCAATTTAACACATTATAAGAGTGTTGCAATTTGCTATGTTTCATAATAGAAATATTATGGTCCAACGTACAAATTATGGTCAATATTCCTAAGAATATAATTCCTAAAAATATGACTTTTACGTATCACACTACCATTTTTTCTTTTTATTTTATAAATTTATATTTTATAAATTTCTTTCCCCACTTTGAAAAATCACAGAATAGATTATGGAAAAAAGTATTGGCACTCAGGGCACCTGCACTTTTTATCGTAAATTCCATTTTTACGTAACCGTGTTACGGTACAAAAATCTGATATACCGAAATTTCTACAGTAATAATTTTCTACAAAATCCGAGAATCACTTTAATTAAATAAATATTACTGTACAAGTTATGGTATATTATTTATGGTAAAAAAAGATTTATTTTTTGAAAGAAATTGAAAGAAAGACATTGACAAAGATTTGAAAGATTTGGAAAGAAAAAGAAGTGCCTCTATTTTTACAACATAACTTAATCCGGAATATTTTACAGTGCTGCATTTACAAATCATTTTTTTAAAAATTTAATATGTATTTGATACTGTATTTTTAAATTTTATTACAGATAAACAAATTACTGATAAATTTTGAGAGACATGTCTAAATATAATAAAATCGATATTTATGAAAAAAGCATTTGACATTTAAATAATTTATAGCATGCATTTCTTTAAAGGTTTTTGTTTTCCAATGTAGGATAACAAGAACAATCAGTATTTATTTCTGCAAAAATTACTTTTGATAATTTAGACAATTCAACTGCAGAAATTAATTTACCAAAAAATTTCGCATATATTCAAAATAAATAAATAAAGCTTAATTTATTTTAGCATTTACAGAATTTACTAATGCTGTAGAATTATATCCACCTTAAAGTTTATTTCCCTTTTTTAAAATAATATGTATTAATGAAACAAATATTTATAAACTACATTTTCAACAAAATAATTTTCTTTATAAAGTAAGTTGTGCAAAATTTGAATTTATTTTTTTTCTAATAAACAATTTCTAATCAGGATAATTTTATACTTGCATTACACTTCTAATAAACAACATAGATACATAGTTTCCCTTTATTTCAACTTAAAGAAAAAATATTTACAGTAAAAATATGAAGGAAATACGTAAAAAAAAATATCAGTAAACTTTAAGACGGTAAAGGGGCAAAATAAAGATTTTATAGTACCAGCTTTTAAGAATCTTGTAAATTTCTAAAATACAACTGGAATAGATAATGTAATTTTATTGGATTTGTTTCTTCTAAATTTTGTTCAAAAATCAATATTTCTATTTCATTGAATATAAGAGTGTCTTTAAGCAATTTCCAAATTAAAGTTTAATTTTATATCTTTAAAATAGTGCTAAAAATATATATATTTTAGGCCTCATATATTTCTAGTTGATTTTTCCTATCAAGTAAATTGTGCAAAATTCAAATTTTTAATTCATTAAATTTTTTTATCTAAAATATAAATAGAGATTTAGCTCAACTAAATAGATTTTACGGAAAAAATATCAAGGTTGCATATAAAAAGTTCTCATCATTAATCTTTAAACAGGTTAAAGAATAAGAAAAAATTAAATTCCCCACCACTTTAGAATCTTGTAAATTTTTAAACTACAGCAGGTGTAACTAATATAATTTGGTTACAATTGATTTCTTCAAAATATTATATTAAAATTAATAAAAATTTTTGATGTTGAGTTTTTTTTTTAAATAAAAAAACTCATATGCTCGAAATTTTAAGCTTGCTATTTTGAATAAAAGATATCGAGATAGTCATGTTTTTCCTTTATCTAATACAATTTGGTTTGAAATAAAGATTTTCAAATAAAGTTAAAAAAATAAATTTACTTTTAATAAATTTCTAAAAATGTTATATCGCGTGATTTTCTTAAAATATTACCTATATGAACTGCGTTTTCAATTGAAAACGTTCAGCTTTTAAAATAATATAGTAAATCTATTAAAATAATATTAGATAACTAATAAATGTTTCAAAAGGATTAAAACTTAAAAAAGATTTTTTTATTTAAAATAATTTCTAAAAATCTATAAAAGTAACGAAAAATAAAATATAAAAAAGTTTTGAAATAATATTCAAAATTTCGTAATCTAATTAAATATCTGTAAAATGTATATTTAAAAACTGATTGCATATCTTTGATCTAAAATTGAAACAAGAGTTTACTATAACGTTACCTATATTTCACTTCAAAAAATTTTTTTTTCAATTCTATTGTTTTCATGAAAATTTTTTAAATAATTAACAACTTATTTTTTCCGCTATTTTTTCTCACTTTATGGAAAATCTAGAACAGCTAGAAATTAAAATTCTCTTGCGGTGATTATCGGAGGAAAAAAGATCTCCCATAAAAAAAAATATTATCAGAGCTGTTCTTAACATATGATGAACTAAATACAAATTACTTTTTAACAAAAAACTTCACAAAAAAATCACTTCGAAAGCTTTGAACAAAGACCCGTTTTTAGAAGCATCTTCGAAAATTCAACGAAATTAGTGCAGTTACCTAAACGTCGTAAATACTTACGATAATAGAACGCGAATTAAAAAAAATAATAAAATAACACCGCGCTTTTGTTAAAGTCATCGTCTGATAATTGCTTCCCCAAAAAAAGTTACACATCTTTTAATTAAAATTCTACTTAACTTTACTCTAATATTTTATCTACAGCTTTTAACAATTGCTAATCTATTTGAGAAAAGGCTAAGCTATTTTATTATTTAATGCATTAAAACGACGGTAGAAAGAGTGTTTTTGTTTAGGGCTTTCTATATAGTTAAGAAAAAAACTGCTTCTATATTTGCATCTTTTGTTCATTTACCACGTGCTTCTCTTCTCACGCGGGAAAGCTATTATTTTCAGAGAACTGCCCAAGTATACTTTTTTTTTCTAGCTTAAGCGTTTAGTACAAGGTTCTTAAAAATACTTTAAATTTCTTCAGGATGCGAAAAATTGAAAATATAAGAAATATATATTTATACACTTGCTTAACGCCGTTTTTTGAAGCTCTGTCGAAAAAAAAAAAGAAAAAAAGCCATAGTTTAAGTGCCTTCCACTTGAAGCAATGCGATGATTTTAAACTATCTATATTATCTTGACATGGAGAATTTTCTGAGCTTTAGAACAGACAAATTACCTAAATATTTTAAATGTTATAAAACTTTTTTTTCAACATCCCCCATTTGGCGACACTTTTCCATTTAGATGAAAATGATCAAAATCACTGCCTAATTCTCAGTTTTTGCTAATTTTTTTAAGCCCATGTAAGATAGCAATGGAGTAAGTTTTTAAATATTACAAAATTAGACCACAAACACTTTTAATTTTTAATAAAACTATGCCATTTGTCCTTATTCATATTTTGCACTATTTTCAAATCGTAATACAATGAATGAGATTTCGCTTAGCTACTACGTTGTCACAAATTTCGCCTTACAAGCTACAGATACCTGTACCTGCACTTCCTGACTGCATTATTTTTAAATATTAAGTAAATATAAATTTGAAAGCTTCATACACATCACAGAACTACTCAGTCAAAAGGAAATAAAAATATTTTCAGAATAAGTAAATTATACAATGCCTAAAATTACGCACGTTTTTGATCACGTGAATTTGGCGTCATTTTTTCGAAAATCCTTTCTGTTCATGTTGAGCTCTACCCAAATAACTTAAAATAATTCGTAGAAAGCTGAAACATTAAGGAAAGATTCAGTAAAGAACTACAAATTTTATTATATCATGTTTTAGAAGCTGAGAAGCAAAGGTTCACATGCAATGAATAAGGCTAAATATAAAATAAACTTTTACTTGTAAAAAAAAATAACCTTTCGGCATTATTTAATTTCAATCACATAATACCAATTATTCTAAATAATAGCACATAATAACAATCACATGACAATTATTCTAAAATAACTGTCTATATTAAATTATTCTCTTTATTTTTCAAAATTCTCACATTCCTTAACATTAAAAAACTATTTGAATATACATTAGTTTTTATTGCTTAATTACAATACGAAATAAAATTTAAATGCATAATTACAATGATGCCTAACATTAAATTGATCATAGCAAATCATCATGTTATCTGGTAAAATCTCAAAAACATGTGTAATGCATAGGGTTTATAAAAAACGGGAAAAATGATTTAAATTTAACATCAAACAGTTTGTAAATTTTTTGGGATAGATAAAGAATATTTACTATCTATTTATTTGATATCGGTGAAAGGTATTATTACTTTTATAAAACTATCTTATTTGACCCGTTAAATGGCCTAAAAATTGTCTGACATCGAAAACCAATAATAAGACATTTCATTTAAAACTGATGAATCATGTTACTTCCATACAGCATAATATATTATAGATGTTCCTTATGGCAAATATATATTTTTAAAAAGTTATATTTTCTAATTCTTCATTTCTTATTTTATTTCATACTCCATTATACTTCAAAATAATGTTCATGAAATTTTTTCGCGTCGAATTCAAAATCTAAAAAAAAGAAAACCGTTTTTTTAATATGGTATTTATAAAATTTGAGAAATTTATTGCATGTATTTTTCAATATGATTATAACTTTTTTAGTCTTTGAGGGAAAAAATGAAATAACAGTAAGAATAGTTTAAAATAATTAGAGCAAAAGACTTCTTTAAAACATACCACAATATAGTACATATTTCTCATACACATGGTATGTATATTTTCACATACCCTGTATGTTTGTAAAGATGTTTCATATGAATTAGAAATTGAAATAGAGAAAATGTGATAATATATTAAAGATTATGTGTTTAGATCACATATAACTCAAATTGCAAGGAAAAATATCTTATGACTATTGAAGCAACATAATAAACATATTTTTGATTAAATTAATGCTTAAGAAATTCACAACATAATATCAAATAGATATTGTGCTTTCAGTTACTTATTTCATAATTGATTAAAATATAACATCTTATCGAAACAGAATGAGTCGAATTCTTAAATAAATTTGCCCTAGTCTGCATTGCATGGAGAAGAAAATTTTAGTAAAAGTACTGGATTTTATGGTAATGTTATTTCTGGTAAAAAAACAACAACTTAATTCTGGTAAATAAAACCAAAATATAAAGTATTTAATTAATTCATTTAGTAGTTTGTCATGTCACATCAAAACGGTTTATCGGAAGTTCTTGTTTTAAAAATTATCGTTCTTATTAACTCACGTTCAGGAAAATGTACGAAAATGAGAAGTAAATGAAATCAAATAAATGATTTTTATGCCAAGCTTAAAGTACAACTACCGTATTTACCAGATTTTATCAAATATTACAAAAGTATATTTTTTATTAATTTGACAGAAATTCTTACCAAAGCACTTCGGCTAAAATATGTTTGCTTTGTAGTGTTCCCATGGAGCCAGGAACGCGGCCAATTTTACCATATTCTGCTAGTTTAAACTGTATTTTTTATTTCAGTGAAACTACTTTAAATTAATTTTACAAAATAAGACAAAACAACTGTCACTTTTAATCCAACAAATAAGAAATAATATTGCAAGATGTATCCTGCGTAATTTCAATATTCTTTGAAATTAATTAAATTCATACTGTTTTATTATGTTCTAATATAAGTTACCATACAAATAACCATTCATCAAGATTCTTTCTCAATCTTAATATGAAAAAACGCATACTTTGACTGAACAAGAATCACTTCCTCCAGTAATTAATCCCATTCAAACCATAGACTTATAATATGGGTACACTTTCAGAAATAAAATTATCACTTTTGACAACATTTTAGAGATATATTTAATTAATTTTTCATATATTTAATTAAAACTCAAATATATGACGAAAATGTTTCCTCTACTCGAAACCTCATCGTAATGCATTGTTTCAGATATTAACTATCATGAAGATTAGAAGATTGAAAATAAAATGTTAAAGAGAGGATAAGCAGGCACTTTATTTACGTCGCATTAAAGCTGCACAATGGGCTGTTGGAGACAGTCTGGGAAGCATCGCTGAGGATGATCCGGAGGAATGCCATCGCAATTTAGATCCTCTGCAGAGAGGAAGGCCCCTCAGATTTGTTAACCCAATGACCTTCACCGGAAGTCGAGCACTTCACGGTAGAACAGTTTAACAGGGAATTATACAGCACACCCTCGGTTTCTACTCTGGCTGATCAAAATGGTCACCCACCAGCTTACTGGGAGAATCCAGTGATGCTTGACTTGGGTGTTCTACTGGGAACCGTGTCTTTACGACCAGTTCACTGCGGGGCAGTGAAAGCGAGGAAGTAAGCCAGCTGGCCTGTTTGGCGGTGAAGAATTTGGCTTCGTACAAGGGAGATCCCGGGATGAAATACCTCATCGGACTGTAAGAATGGTTACACCAGCGTTTACCAAGCTATTTCTGAATAGTTAGAGTGTGTTGCAACATGTAAACCTATAATTTTTGATAGCTAAAACTTGGGTACTTTATAACAGAACATGATAAAAACAAAAAAATTTAAAAAATTTTCAAGTTTAAAAATATAATTTAAAAAGAAGAATAAGAATAACTGATTAATTTCCTTTAAGAAAAATTATTTGTAATCATTCCGATGACTTAATTGTCTGTATAACTGATATAAATTATACCGAAAATTTATACATTTATGGGAGATAAATAAAATTCATAGGAAATAAATAAAATACATGTTAAAGATGAAGATAAAGCAAAGAAAAATTATAGACAAATGAAAAAAAAGGGGGGGGGAATAATAAGTAAAAAACAGATATAATCTTTTCATCAGATCACACGATTATATCCGCAAAAAAGAGTGCTCTCTGATATTGTATTAATATAGCCATAGCAAAATATATCAATACAATAGTGTGAGGAGCACTCAAAAAAAATTTTTTTACAAAAATTACAACAAATAAAATAGAACACCATAAGTAAAAATAACATGTAAAAACAGAAAATGAAATAAAATGAGAAAAAACATTATAAAACATAGATTATAAAGCGAGCAGCGAAATCAGATGTACTTACATAGACGACGATTGGCAAATAGTTATTGAATATATATATATATATATATATATATATATATATATATATATATATATATATATATATATATATATATATATATATATATATATATATATATATATATATATATATATATATATATATATATATATATGTATATATATATATTATGTGCGTGTGTACGTGCTAATACTGGAGAACCGATAATAACGGAAACGATTTAGATCCTTTTTTTTTCTTCTGAAGTGTAAATTTATAATTTTGTATACATAAAATCGAAAAATGTTTATGAAACAAGTATTTCACAGGATGTGCATGTCACGTGTTTTTAGAACTTAATTTTTTTCTTATAAATACCTCATAAATATCTATCTACACAAAAAAATATCTGTGAAATCCAAGTGAAGCGAGTTCAAATTTCGTTGCAATTCGAATGGAACTGTGAAACCAATTCCGAGAAATATCAAGTAAAGCGAGATATGATTGCCCGTTAACTAATTAAAGTATTATAGGACTTGAGATGTAGGAATAATAAGATTTAACATATAGTAATTGGATTGATACATTTTTAACACATTTTTACTCAAGCTTTTTTAACACATTTTAAATTCTATATTTCTATTTTCGTTTAATTCTCTACCGAACAATTTGCTACTGTAATCCAAAATCACCAAATTGCAAGCCAATGAAACGAATATTCCTTAATATCCCTTAATCAACAACTAGAATGTCTATTTAAATCGTTGATGCAGAAACTTCCTGACAATTTGACTGCTACACTTCATTTTCACAAAGGAATCACGGAAACCCTCTGACCATTCCCTAAAGTTTCAAAATGAGTCCTGGTCAGTTTCGCTCGTTAAATCCATTGGCAGCAAGTCGGACATGGTTACCTGGTCCCAGTTAATACTTGGAACTCCATTAAAGTTTGGTATATATACTCGCACTCAACTCCATGTTCCTGAAAATTATTGTGGGCGGAAAGGCCAATTAAGGAAAGGTTTGATTCAGCAACCGGACAATAGTTGGACTTTGACTCACAAGAAATTATCTTTCACACCATCCAAAGTGCATGTCAGCTGACTAATTTTATAACTTTGTAACATGAGAAGTTTTGATTAACAAGTTTATTATCAAAAATTTTAAATTATTTGGGCTACATACCGGAAACAAGGGTACTTTTGGCATAGAAATAATAGTAATCTAAGCACTTATATACATTGCTTTTAAATTAAAATCAAAATATTATAAAATTTAAATTCTTTTAAAATGATTAATAGGAAAAGTTCTGCTCGCAAAATGGAAAACATCTTTTAATAATAATAAATAACTTTTGTTTTAGGGGTCAATATTCTTGGTATAAGCTGTTCTCAAATATGCTAATTAATTGTGCAGACGATACTTTAAGTTACGAAATCAGGCACAAAGACGTACTTTCCCTGATTAAACACACTTTCTTTTCAATGGATGCGGATTTTTCGACCCCCAAAATATAGGGGTTAGCTGAAATTTCGGAGGCATGGTCAGAACAGCTTGGTCAGAAAAGTGGTTCAAAGTTCGAACCCCTTAATGTTAATTTTGCATTTTGCGTATTTCACTATATTTCGAGAAATTTTTAAGCAGATTCAAACATTTTTGTACACAATTATGAAAGTCGTTTATCCAAAGACAGTTCCATGCAATAAATAAGTTTTAGTAAATATTCTTTATTTTATTTAGTAAATATCCTTTATTGGTATTTTTACTGATCAGATCATCAAACTTAACTTCACGATTCCGTTAAGTTGGAATACTTTAACTGGAATTCAAAATTCCTTTATGATCATAATAAGCTTAAAATTGTCAAAACCTGAATTAAAATTTATTGTTACAAAATAAGAAAAAAATTATCAAATTATTTTTATACTCACTATAAGAAAATTTAGGTCTAAGTAATTAGAACAAATATTTGGTTAAGGCTGACTGCAACCTTATAAGATGTTTTCGTTCAATTTGAATCATACTATAGAATAATTTAGTTTAATATGTACTATTATATGATCCAACTTGATGTCATACTGATACAGTAAATTTGAAGGATTTAATAGTTCAACAACAACTAAAATTTCTAATTCTGTAAACAATTTACTATTAATATTTTGTCCATGCATGCATGATTTGTGAAGATTCGAATGACTTATATATGCAAATTAACTGCTTACTTCATGTTTTAAAAGTTTTCGTTGAAAAAGTCGTGTTTCTCCTATTCGATCAATTTCGCTAAAATTTTGTATTTTGCTATGCAAAATTACGTTATTTAATGATGTGAGGAAATGTGTACCTTATTATTTAAAAAGTTTTTAGTAAAAAAAAAAAAAAAGAAAATAATAACATATATTTACTAAAAGTTATTTTTTGTATGGGATTATCTTTAGATAAACGAATCTTATAATTATGCGAAATTTTTTTTAAAAATTTACTTAAAAAATTCTCGAAATATGCGAAAAAATTAATTAACACTAAGGGTTCCATGTGTGGACCGATCTCCTGACCTACCTGTTAGGACTATATTTCCCATTTTGTAGATCAGAATGTAAAAGATATTTAGGGGATTAGTAATCCAAATCCATCTGAAAAAAGGTATGGTTATTCAGCGAAAGTACTTTTTTGGGTTTTATTTCGAAATATAAAATACCATCTGCGCTAATAAATTACGATATATGAGGTTACCTTCTTGAACCACTAAGATTGAATAAAATAACGTGAAAATCCGTCAGTGGATCAAAAGTTATTATGGTTGGGGTTTTTTTTTCGCACAGTATATTCAAAAGACACATGCTGCGTAAGAAAGTTGGACCTCTAATGTTTTAAACATTTAGTGAATAAAAAGTAATCAATTTTTGAATTGAGGGCAAAATATTCCAACTTTAATTTGACCTAACTTATTTTTTGTAGAAAAAAATGCGGTAAAAAATAAATGTTACGTTGGTGTTTCTAATCCGACTTGTCAATATTAGCAAGCGTGCTTGGTGAAACCAAGGCAGAGAGTGCGTTACTTGTTTTCAGTGGCGCTATCTATGATCAAGAATACGATTTCATTCCGGCACACGTCGCAGCCCGTTTATAGGGTGAAACCTTTCATATATCCATTCGTTCATCTTCAGATCGTAATTTTGACCTGAACTAGAGAACGATTAACCTCCAATTCAGTGCCCAGAGAGATACGATTTGTTATGGGAGCATAAAGGATTTTGTGAACTGACAGATTTAACGTTTACCAGTCATCATTCGGCTGGCGGGGATTAAAAGCATGACCCCCTGGACATGGGTCCTTCTCCTTACTAACCATTAAAAATACATAAATAAAATAAATAAATTATAATTTAAAAGATCGAGCCGTGATCGTTCAGGGGATAGAGTGTTCACTTTCCAATGAGGTGAACCGGGTTCGAATCCCAACCATGGGTGGTCATTACGAATTCCGCATCCGGCTAGTGCTGACGTAAAATATCCTTAGTGGTTGATGGATTATGGGTTAGAGTCCCCTTACCGTTAGTCTAACCATGGGAAGTTTTCATAGTTTTCCTCACCATTTAACGCAAATGCAGGTTAGTTCTATCAAATAGTGCTCCATAAAGATAAATTTCTTCCAACACTTGAGCCATAAGAGTTCAAAATTATAAGCATACAGAGTTGATCAATAGTAGTTGTAAACCAGAAAATTTCGGTCGTCTGTTTAACGACGGTTATAAAATAAAATTAAAAGATCTATATCTCCTTACATAAGTTATTTTTTAGAAACTACCGTAAGTTTAAAAAGTTTCATCTGATAAAATATGGTAAAAGTGAAATGATCAAACTGCATTTTCTAATCTTTAGACACAAGGGAATACCATTCTCTCGCTCAGCGGATCATAAACAAAATTACATATCCCATTAGTCAAAAATAAAACAGAGGCAATAGTTATAATAGACTTTTCTAAATGAACAGTTAAAGTCAAAGCTAAAATGAGATAGAAAAAAAAATCGTCGCAGCATTTATCGAGGGTATAAGAACTCAAAAGAAATCGTGTATTCTTCCTTGGGGGCATGCATAAACCGCTAACTGGGAACATTATTGACAAAGAACTTAATCGGGTTACGGTTATGAACAATCAAATACTCTCATCTTTATTCAATAAACTCATTTGAGGAGTAAAAATTGTTCTCCTTGGAGTATTCTAATTGGAGTCCAGGCAAAATGGAAGAAAAATTTTTATTGGATTAATCATTTCTGGAGACAAAAGTGGGGAGGAGTTTTTCGAAATTTATATTTGCATTCTGTTGGAAAAATTGCGCTAAGACTTTGGTTTTGAGAGAATTAGAGCCTTGCAATCTGAGAAAATTAATGATATATTTTGCAACTCGAGAAAGTCAATTAACTTGACTCCGGGCAAGAAATGATGTGGGGTGATTAATTTGTTTTACTGTGCAAGAGATCGATGCTGTTTCATTCAGATCATGACTGCACTTCTGTTTTAATATGAGTCGTTATTTTCATTTCATATTGCTTTATTTCGATCCCATATTAAAATTTAAATTTAAGAGTTATTCTTGTTTAAAATGTTACTCATTTTGGTTTGATTTCATTACTTTTAAATTAGTTCATAAATTTTAATAATGCATGTATTGTATTTTTGCCGAAAGTTCAGTCAAATAAATGAGAATAAATATTACAAAAATACATTCAGTTAAATATGATAAAACTAAAGTATAATTAAAATTTAAATTAAGCAACAGTCTTATTTATTATTAATATCGATTGCGCAAGGTTAATCAAAATGATCAATCCAGATTCAAAAGTCTGTTTATTTACAAATGTACGGAGACAAAAAACTATTGATTCATGTAAATATCTATAAGGAACTCACTAAACTTCAGTAGAAAAATGCTCAATAACTTCAAGACATTTATTCCCTTCAGTCGTAAAATGCTTAATAGCTTCAATACACTTATTCCCTTCAGTCGGAAAATGCTCAATAGCTTCAAGACATTTATTCCCTTCAGTTGGAAAATGCTCAATAGCTTCAATACACTTATTCCCTTCAGTCGGAAAATGCTCAATAGCTTCAAGACATTTATTCCCTTCAGTTGTAAAATGCTCAATAGCTTCAATACACTTATTCCCTTCTGTCGGAAAATACTCAATAGCTTCAAGACATTTATTCCCTTCAGTTGGAAAATGCTCAATAGCTTCAATACACTTATTCCCTTCAGTCGGAAAATGCTCATTAGCTCCAAGACATTTATTCCCTTCAGTCGGAAAATGCTCAATAGCTTCAATACACTTATTCCCTTCAGTCGGAAAATGCTCAATAGCTTTAAGACATTTATTCCCTTCAGTCAGAAAATGCTCAATAGCTTCAAGACATTTATTCCCTTCAGTCAGAAAATTCTCAATAGCTCCAAGACATTTATAATAGAGTTACAATATAATAGAGTTACAGTCGGAAAATGCTCAATAGCTTCAAGACATTTATTCCCTTCAGTCGGAAAATGCTCAATAGCTTCAATACGCTTATTCCCTTCAGTCGGAAAATGCTCAATAGCTTCAAGACATTTATTCCCTTCAGTCGGAAAATGCTCAATAGCTCCAAGACATTTATTCCCTTCAGTTGAAAAATGCTCAATAGCTTCAATACACTTATTCCCTTCAGTCGGAAAATGCTCAATAGCTTCAATACACTTATTCCCTTCAGTCGGAAAATGCTCAATAGCTTCAAAACACTTATTCCCTTCAGTCGGAAAATCCTCAATAGCTTTAGTACACTTATTCCCTTCAGTCGGAAAATGCTCAATAGCTTTAAGACATTTATTCCCTTCAGTCGGAAAATGCTCAATAACTTCAATACGCTTATTCCCTTCAGTCGGAAAATGCTCAATAGCTTCAAGGCATTTATTCTCTTCAGTTGGAAAATGCTCAATAGCTTAAATACACTTATTTCCTTCAGTCGGAAAATGCTCAATAGCTTCAAGACATTTATTCTCTTCATTTGGAAAATGCTCAATAGCTTCAATACACTTATTCCCTTCAGTCGGAAAATGCTCAATAGCTTCAAGACATTTATTCTCTTCATTTGGAAAATGCTCAATAGCTTCAAGATGTCTCCTTTAGTCGGATTACGCCCTATAGGTTCAAGATAACACTCCTTTAAAAACAATACTGTCATGATTATCAAACAAATCCAAAATATCGTGATTCTGACGATTCGGGCATCACGTAAAAGTTAATGCCCGACACACTGGACGCTAGGTTCAAAGCATTCTGATTACAACGATAAAACAATTTTATAGATATGTTACTATTAAACTCACAATAGTAGGCAAATCTTTCAAAAATGATAAATAATGGACTACATACGATAAATCACAATATTTGTTTATGCAAAAAGAAAAATTCTAATTTTTGTTGGTTGTAGAAATAAAGATTTTTCTGAATGAGAATTTTTAGTTTTGTTATTGATTTGCTGTTATTATATTTCAAGCAAGGAGATTAAATAAAACTGTTATAATTTTTGTAAAATACTTTAATGCTAATAATCGCAAAAAGGAAACTTAAATGAGAAAAACTTAGTTGAAATTTTAAGGGTTTAAACCCCCTCTCTGCAAACCTCCATAATTTCTTTGTAATTATTTTAGTTTTTTGAGGATAAACATAATTATAAATCAAAATTAATTCTAAAATTAATTCCCCAAAATCTTATAAAAATTTTAAATATCTAGAGTTCTTCTGATAATCAAAAATTATTTAATGTATGAAAACAGGTTTAGGTACACAGAATTACATCCATATTTTATTGAAATAAAAATTAATCATAAGCGCATTCTGCCCTTCTCATTTCTTATAGCTTTACTTGCTTTTTAAATTCTTAAATGATTTTATAGTTATTATGAAAATTTGTTACGTGGTTTTCCCCAAAGATATTATTTAGTACTAGGATGAACAGTTAATTCAAACTATTCACTTGCAATTTTAAATTATTATTTTGTTACAACTATATTTATTGAATATGTTGCTATCTACAGTTTAACAAAAATAACTGAAGAAATAAACCTAAGTTCTATAAAACTAAAGATAGTTTATTTAACGCTCAATGATTATGATTGTAAAACGATAATTTAATATCCTTACCTAAACTTCTTAAGTAATAAAGTAATATTATACACTAATGTAATAAAGGAATTCTAATTTTAGTTTTAAGCTTTTGATTTTGAATAAGATTGTTACTTTAAAAAATGTTATCAGTTTGTTAATTTTTATTTTAATAAAAATTTAGCAAGACTAGCTGAAAAGAAAAATAGTTAAACATAAACAAAATAATATTCAAAATATGAAAGTACAACAGTTGGAAAATATTTAAGCCAATATATATTAAATGTCTACGTAATAAAAATAAGACAAAATAAAAACATTGTTAAAAGAGAGAGCTAGGATTTACAAGCAACCGACATTATTACTTTTTATTTAATTTTATTTTTGTGATGGTCAAATATTTAATGATCGTTTTGTTAATTTAGGATCCCATTTTATAAAATTTCAACCCAATAAAAATGTATCAACAGCTCGTAACTGATTTAGACCATTATCTTTTCATAATGTATAGATATATCATATTTTAAAAGTAAAAACTATTAACGGATCAATAATGTATCTTATTTAGTGAATGTTTTGTACAAAGTCAAAAGTGTAAAATAAAAATGGAATACCTTCATTGACAATAAGTCGTGAAGAAACATTAAAGTGTTAAAAACCTATTTTCGAAAAGATTGTGTTAAATACTCTATAATCTTAAATAAAAATGTTATTAGTTAATTTAAATTCTCAGTATCTTTATGATTATTTGATTTTTTAAAAATATATTAGATATTTTAAAGCTTTTATTTAATTATTTCGGTAATGCGGACGTTATTTAGTTCTACTAAACAAGATAACAGTTTTTAATTTCGTTTTTTTCCCGTATTAAATGTGTGCAGTTTGCAAATACCTAAAAAAAAACATGAAAAAATTATTGTTTACTATATTTCTGTCGTGCTAAGCTTGCATTACTTTGTTTTAAGAAGAATGATAATTGGTTAATTTAAAACATATTTACAGCCCTATTTCTCCTATCACGAAATAGCATTAAATTAAATGAGCGAGATTACCGCAAAACTAAATGCATTTGAAGAATTCTAAACATGCGTATTTTTAAGAAATAAATTGAAAACGCTAATTATTCTTTGAAAATCCGTTATTTATGTATGAAAAAAATAACGATTTGTAAACATTCTTATTTCAATTGTAACGAAAAACGAATTCCATTTCAAAGCAGATGTAGAAACAAAGTAATAAAAGAGAAGAAGAAAAAAATCAGTTGCTTTTAGAAAGGCGGAATTTTGCATTCAAAGTGAACATTTTCAATTAAAATGCAGAAAGAAGAACAATGTTGCGATAAATGTGTTTTTTAAAATCTTTTTATCTTTATGCATTTTTTTAACAATGCAATAATTAAAATAAGCCATCTTGAGCAAATATGAATTATAATGGAAGCACTTTTGAAAAGAAATGAATAAATTAAAATCTTTAAAAACCTGCTGGCTGTTAGGAAAGTTTTCTAAATCTCTTAACGACTGCAAATTTTTCTCCTGCATTTTTTTCTTCTTTCTCAGAAACAGCTAGTGTAATAAACATCTTTCATTTTAAGGCAGAAAACACCTCAAGGCATTCTTAATTCATGCATTTTGAAATTAAAAGAAATTATGCCTGTTCCTTAAAAATATGAACCAATCAACAGCTAATACATTTAAAGAAACTATTTTAAAAAATGCATTATTGTTTACAACGCAACCAATTAATTTATGGTGTTCCAAGTAAAAGTTGAAAAATTTAAAAATAGACAATAACAAATAAGGAGAAAATTAATTTTTTTAAAAAATTTATTTTTATTTTTATAGTACATTGATTTTCGACGCGTCAACAGAATACATAAGGTCTACCATTTTTATCATGAATGGAAAGAAGAAAATACTTAGAATTTTTATAATATTTACGCATTTAGAGGAATTCGAAATTATTCACGACACTTTACAGGGTCAATACGAAAATCTGAAAAACTCATTGTTGTCAGTGAATTTAAAAGGTGTTATTTATTTATTCGAATTATATTGTTGAAAATATTTGTTAATTTTTTTCGTGTACCTGTCTCTTGGTAAATGTCGGAATCTACTCGGAATGATCCAATTAAACTCTACCCTGTAAATATAAAATTAGCAAGCGCGCTTGAAAATAGCGCCAAAACAAATAATAGTCTAATTTGAAAAACCCCGTGTACTCAAATTTGAAACAACATATAATCGTTTTTGAGTAAAATTCTTACTCTCAAAATCGAGAGATATGTTTGTTGACTGCCTGTAGGATTTGAATCGAGAATCTCTGATTTCGCAGAAGGATGCTCTGTCACCAAAGTTGTATGCCCAAGTGAATTAGAAAGTTTTAGGTGTCCAACGCAAGGACGTATCACAATTTTTAATTAAAATGCTACAAAAGGTTGTAGTTAGGAAAATATAGGCCCAATAGCTTAGTCAAAAGGTCGGTCATTTTAATTTCCCTTTTTGTTAAATTCTCTATAATTTTAAAATTTTGACATGTTGTGCCTTTGCTGCGGTGGCTGATTAAAGCTTCTTAACGCACACTTGACCAGCAGCTTCTAGAAGTAGAGAAGCTACAGCGCGGGTTACCATAAACAAGATCCTATAGCAATCCAAACGTAATGGCATCTTTCGTATCGTCCCCCCTCCCTACTTCTCAGTTCACTATCGATACGTAGGACTACATTATTGATCTGAGCTGAGGCCTTCTCTCTTCTAGGAGTCGTTGACTGGATCATTGGTTCCATCGGTTTCAACTTTTCCTTCTGTGGAAAAAGCAATATCTAGCAAAATCAACCAATCCTCATGAATGTTGCACACACAGACATATATATATATATATATATATATATATATATATATATATATATATATATATATATATATATATATATATATATATATATATATATTATATCAATGAAGTTGAAAGATTTCAGAGGTTCGAGGGATCGACAATAAATTACAAACGGGAAATAGTGTTTTTAAACACCCTATACCAAAAATAAAGCAAAACATTTGTAACTAGTAATAATTATTTCGCTTATTGCGTGCAATAATTACTCTTTAAAAACGCTACTAAACTAAGCTAAACTCAGCGGCACGACATCCCATAGAGGGCCAAGGCCTACTGTGCCCATCTCAGTTTTCTTGACCTTGGGCTCTGGGGTGCAGGAGCAGATGTTCCGGTCAGGTGGTCAGCCGAGCGTGGAACTCCCAGTGTTTAGTTCCCAAGCATGCTTGGTACTCATTTATCGACCCACTGAACGGATGAAAGGCTGAGTAGACCTTGCCCTGCCCGAGGATCGAACTTAGGACCTGTGGCAAGGGAGCACGAAGCGCTACCACTCAGCCATCGGGAGTCACCTGATTATATATAAGGAGAACAAATTAGCACTGTAATTTTTATTCGTCATTGAAATTGTCTCCAAATTGATATTGTTTTCAGTGTTACGCTAAGGAACGCTAAAAGATCGTTAAGAATAATAACGTCAAGAAAGCTAAAAATAATAAATAGGCTTCAGAAAAATTTATTTTCTTCTATTAAACAAGATTTATTAAAATTGACACCGCATTATTGGGGATCATCACCCATAAAAGTATCTTTTCTTACGCGTGTTTTCATTCCTTATACAATCATATTCCTCTGTATAAACATTTAATGTAAAGTATTATCCTTTGTTACTTAATTTTATCTTAGGATACAAAATAATATTTATGAAAAACCCCTTATCATTTTGAGTTTCTTTTAAAAAGTGCAAAAACTGCTTAGATATTGCTTGATCCGTTTTTAATTTTCAAAATATTCAAATCGGAATTTTTTCATTCGTTGTCAAATACAAAACTCTAACCAAATTAAGTAAAAAAAAATTTACTTTTTTCCACGCATGAGCAGTATCAAAGAACTATATTAATTACTTGGGTATTGCACAGTTTTAATCGAATATCTTTCAAATTTTAAAGCAAAAATTTTGTAATTAATTTTAAATTGCTCTGAAAATTTTGTTTAATGTCATTATTTTGTTTTTGAAATTTTAGCAAAAAAAACGTAAGACAAGAAAAAATTGCTATTATAGAAATATTTTTATCTACATTAAATATTTAAGCTATATTTATGAAAGTTTGGGCAATTTTTGCATATAGTTAAAAAAATAATTATTACAAGTTAAAAATTTTGCGCTACATTTTTTGGCATAGGGTGTTCAAAAACACTATTTTTCGTTTGTAACTTATTATCGGTCCCTCAAACTTCCAAAAGCTTTAAACTTTATTGATAAGAATGAGAAATTGCGTGATGTTAAACACTTCTGAAGTTATAAAATAATTCGTTTGGTATTTCTTAAGAAATGGGAATGTGAAAATGTTTTTGTATGAAAATAACAGGGGGTGGACTAAATTATGGACTAAATTCCATAATTTAGTCCACTCCCTGAATATATTTTAATCCAATTATATGATTGTTTGAACCTAACTAAAATTTATGACTAATTTGATGTTTTTAATCAAAATTTTGAAATTTTCAGGCAATACTTCTCGCTGTAATCTGTAGATGGACACCTTTGCCGGTATGATATTTCGTTTAAAAAAAAGGTTGAAAATCGAGGCAACGTAATGTAGAACAACTGTGGTTAGAACATTTAGTCAACGAACATCTCACTCATTTTCTCCTGCACATTACTTTTGAGACTGTGTATTTTGCTCCAAAAGGAGTATATGCTGTTTCCATTTTGAACACCTGTTGTTTTCAAATTCGACGATTGTTTTTTTCGGAGGTATTTTGACACAGTTTTTTTTACAGTGCAAAATTGTTGCTTGGTTAGCACTTCTTTTAAAAAACTTTATGCTTGAAATTACTACTGCTGTGTCAGATAATAAATGGTAGCTTGCCAAACCAAGCGATCTCACAGATCCACCAGACACTCGGCAGAGGATTCCAATCGTGAAATATCGAATTTTAAAAATATGACTTTCTTAAAAACTTTTTTTCTCAGGAACTATTTGATCGATTTCCCTCAAAGTTTATGTTTTGCCTTGCAAAATTATTTCCTTTAAAATGATGCAAACAATTGTATACTTTTCAATTTAAAATGTTTTTGACCATTCCTAAATAAAATTTAAAAAAAATAATAATAGATGATGCATGTTCAAAGTCATTTTTTGTATGTAATTATATTTGGATAAACGAATTTGATATTTTAGTGCAAAAAAGTTTCAATTCTCTTGGAAAGTTTTTGAGATGTGGTAAATACGCAAAGAGTAAAATTTGCATTATAGGTTAAAAACTTCAGAGACTTGATCAAACTATTGGGACCATATTTCCCAGATAGCGGCTAAATTAGAAAAAGGGTATCTCTATCCAGAGACAGTACGTTTTTGTATCTGATTTAGTAACTTAAATTATCGTCAGCACTTATTTATTACCATATTTGAGGTTATCCCCTCGAGCCATTAAGATTGAGTCCTAGAACCTGAAAATTTAATCATTAGATCAGAAGTTATTCAGGGTGGTCCATTTTTTCCCCACTGTACTTCTCAAATTTATACCTTCTTTCCTTCCATTTAAAAATGCATTATAAACCATCTTATCAATGGGCATACAAGCCTGTATATATAAGTGTAACAAAAGAAGAAAAGCAAATACATAATTAGTGAAATGAGTATCGCTCAAATTTCATTTAGCATTCATGCTGTAGGTATATCAAATATTTGACTAATCATAAAATACCTTCATTTACGGAAAAAAACAATATTTAAATTCCCATATAATATTTGTATTATTTCTGATAATTCCATAACCATTTTTATCTTTAAACTTTTAATTATCTCAGATAACCAAAACTGAAAATTTAATTATAGCAAAAGATATCTAACCTTTCAGAAGGTAAAAATAGAAATTTTCAAATAAGGAATCTTAAATTAGTCACCCAAACAGTTTTTCAGATATAAGAACTCATTAATATGATTTTGTACAAAAACAATTAGTATTTGAATTATAATTTCTTTAGAAGTATTCCATCATATTTTTAAGTTTAATTATTTATTTAATCATTAATAAATAATTATTGAAAATTACAAAAAAATCATAGAAAATTATTTTTTGCTGATAACTATTTTTAAGCAAAGCATGCAATAGAACTAGTCTAGCATACAATAGAACAAATTATTCGTAATTTACGCGACTGTGAGCAGGTTTTATGGTTGACGAAAAAAGGGTAAACATTTAAGCACTAAGACTAGTAAAAGTATATCTTCCGAATAGCAGTACTTCTAATCTTATGGTTCGAGGTAAAATGGTATTTTTTTCTAAATTTGAAGACAAATTTATTTTATATAGTTGTATCTCCCTTATTAACACTTTTCTAAATTATTTATGAATTAAATTTATTAATTACAACTTTTGTGTTAAATTTTATTTTATTCATTCATCCCTCAAATAAATATAGATATATCACTCGAATTTTTTTTATAAAAAATTAAATAGATATCCAATAGATTAATAAATTTTTTTCGAAAAAAAAGCTTTAATGATTTAAAGAAACATATTAGCTTAAATAAAAAGTAATTATACTCCTTTGTTTATCTAGTCTCTCCATACTAATCTTAGATGCATGGTGAAATCAAATAAAAAATACACTATACAAAAAAATAATTAGAATTTGCCTATATTATACAGAATAAAATATAAGACTGGAACGAAAGAATATCTGCCGTTCTCACTTTCTACTTTTAAAAAATAAACATATCTGTACAAAAAAGATCATTTTTTTCTCATTTTCCTTTTTCATGCATTTCTAAGAACCGCGTTATTTTAATTATTTTGTGCAAATAAAATGATCATATTACTAAAAACAAATAACTTATTAACATTCCATTATAATATTTCTTTATGAGAAAGATTTTTTTTTCAAATTTTTTTCCTTTTTCTTCTTTTAAGGACGTAAACTATTAACCTAAGATTTAACTAATCTCGTTTAGATGAGAAAATGCGCCTAATTACCTTTTTCTAACTTTACTGCACTTTCGTGTAGTTTATTTTTATATTTTTAGCTATAATACAGTTATAAATTTAACAGCCGCTCTGTAAGGCATTTTGGCCCAATTCAGTGACTTTTGTCAGCATTTGAGAGGCTGCTTAATCGGTATTTTAAGATGGTTGGATAATAATTAAAGTTTAATTAATGGATACTAATTGAAGGATAATAATTAAAAGAGAATTAAGGATAATAATTAAAGAATAACTAAGGATAATAGTTAAATATTTAGTGAAAATAAATACTCCAGTATTTATTTTTACTAAATGGCTACCCGGATGTACAAGGTTAAAAAAATTCATGCTCGATCTAAATTTTCACATGACATGGGGACATCGGACAATATAATTTGTATAACTACATATAATTTTTATCATTTTTTTCATTTAATTTCATCATAATTTGTCAAAAAAATATCACCAACATACTATGCAGTATATACTTCTTTGAAAGACAGAGTGTATGCTTTTAGTTTGCTGAAAAAAATTTACGCCAACAGAGCATATAGACTAGGCTTCATTGGAATATAAATTGCATGCTTTGTAATTTGTACGAAAATATATCAATAGAGTAATAGTGTAGAGAGCGATTTTAGTCACACCTAAGAGAAATATTCAAAATGTTCTTTGATCACCATCCATAATATATAAAGTTATAGTTCTTTTTTTTTAAAAAAATGATTAGTATAAACGTACACACAATGATAATAAATATGTATTTATACATAGAAGGGACAAAAACGACATCGAAATCTGACGAGTCACTAGTGACAAAGACGAGGTGAAATCAGTTCGATTATTTGTAGGTGTTTTTAATAATCACATTTCAACTCTTTTCTGTTTCCACCGGGATAAAAACCGTTTTTTTTTCATTGGTGATTAATTGGATTCAAAAGATTATTGTTTCTTTTTTCTGTTTAAATATTAATTTATGATATTTTTTGGGTATACATTTTTGCCTTGCATTTCAGTG
This sequence comes from Parasteatoda tepidariorum, assembly GCF_982258835.1. Lineage (NCBI taxonomy): Eukaryota > Metazoa > Arthropoda > Arachnida > Araneae > Theridiidae > Parasteatoda > Parasteatoda tepidariorum. The sequence goes on along the minus strand of NC_141755.1, from coordinate 10,357,166 downwards.
AGGATATTGAAAATTTTATGAAGAGCAGTCATAACGAAACACTTTTATACTAAGATACTCATGGAGTCCAAAAAATATTGAAATAATAAAATAACAAAAAATAAAGATTCGCAGGGGAAAGAATATTTGAAACTCATTATTTAGCTACAAGCTGAATGCTCGTTCCTCGTACGGGGTGAGTAGAAAAACCAATTAATCAGTTATGAACAACACTACAAAAACATGCAAAGAACTGAAAGGTATATTCCGACACAGTTAAAGTGATTAGTGGAAGAACCAGGTAAGTGACATTTTTAGGAGTATTTATGAATCAAGGCAAATAAATAAGTGGTTGCATCAATATGGGTATGGTTAAGATAACTGAATTGGTTTTGTTTTCACTTTAATCTGAACATAACTCATCCACATTAATCTTTAGCATGCTTTTTAAAATGAGTTTTATGTATTTCTTATATTCTATGTTTTAGAACTGTCGTTAAGCAGCCGATCCAACTTTGAGTCAACGATTACCAATGTTAAACTCTGTTGCTTTGTAACTGTAGCCCAATTCAGAAGACAAGGGAATTCCTTGATCAAGTATTGGAAGAAATTTGCGTTCGTGGAGGACTCGATATATTAGGTGATACGAGTGGTTTCGTTTTGGAACAAAATAGAATGATTAAATATTTCCTTAATTTTGATGATGTGCATTATCCAGGAAAAGAAACGATAGTTATTTTAACCTTTTGACGAATCTTTTGCTAAAAGCACATACCAGGTGGTTTTTTGGAATTTCAGCATCCATTATTTACAGAAAAACCTTAATAGTGGTAGAGGGGAGAGATGGGCGTGGACAATGCTGTGTCCCTAAGTTCCCCTCTTCAGTTCATTTGAAAAAAGAATTGGATAAATTTAGCCAGAATCTAATTAAAAAATGTTTAGTTTATTTAAAACCAGAATTTTTTTTAATGTGAAGTTTAGAAACAATGTTTTAAAATTCAACGATTTTATTTAAAATCCTTTCTGGAGTTGCTTCATGCATTACGTAAACTTTTAGTGTTCTCAAAGATTAAAATATTAATATAAATCAATTTAAGATTTCTTCCAAGTCTCGCGGCTTTTTAATTTTGTTTCAATTCAATTGTAAAAGACGGATTGAAAATCAATTGAATGAAACATTTGTACCATATTTTAATTTCAATTTTTCATGACACCTAAGGAAAACACCGCATAAAAGTACATTTCAAAAATGATTGATTCTAAAAATCTATCATCATTTTGACGATATTTCTTCTTAAAATAAAAGGATAGGGCCATATATTAAACTCTTTGTAAGGACCCGTGAAATGATGGATCACTTTACGAACAAAGATTTTTTTCTTAATTTTTTTTTTATCAAATGATAAAAGCTATTTTCACAATTGCTGTTGGCAGTCTTGAGAAATATGTGATGAAAATATAACAAGAACGGGAAAAAATTATTTTTTAAAAGGTAAGTGTCATTGATAGACGTTAAGTTGATTTATTGAAGAACGCATGGTTGAATTTCATTGTTTTAAAGCAATATAAAATTTTATTTCTTTGGAGCAAATTGTTAATTTTTTGCTATCCATGTTTTCATACGAACTTATTAGTCGTTTTAAGTAACAATGCTTCTCTGACTCGATCAAAGTAAATAGGTTTTAAATGTTTAGTATTTTAAAGAGAAAATTTTTTTATTTATAAATACTCAGTAAAAGCACAAAAATATATGTGGTTTCGGAAAAAAAAATACAGTTTTTTGAAAATGCTACGAGGAAACATTTCTTCAATTCTAGAGAATTGTTATTATATGAAGATTCAAATTCCAACTAAATAAGTATTAGGCTGCATACAACGATTCGAGTTCATAAATTACAAGAAAATACAATGTAAATAAAGGGAAAATTAAAGAATAAGATACTGGCAAGCAGGATTCTAAGCTAATACTTCACTGTATAAAAATTGGTTAAAGAAACAAAATAATTCTGTAACTTTCCCATAGAAAATTAATGTTCTCCAACAAGACAGAAATTTAATTTTAAACTACATCCCAATCTTTCAAAATAGTTTTTGTCTGTAAACAAATAAAATCTGTTATCATTGATACAGATTGCATCTGGTGGGTACAGTTTTTTTCAGTTTTGACTAAAAACAATTTTGGTATCAGAGCGGCAACAAATAATTTGTTACATTGAAGCAGATGACGACCGGACTGTAGGCTGGTCAAAGAGCTAGCCTCGTGCGAGAAAGGTCTCTGGTTTGAATTCTACTTTGGATTGCTTAAACGTAACAGTGGAAAAAATGAAGTCGCTTTTTTCCACTTTTTCTAATGTTTCAAAAAATGAGAAAAATCACGCGAAATATTGAATAAGTAGAAAACTAATTAAAATTTTAGATATATGTTTAACTACCTATGCCAAAGGGCATACAGCTACTTCCACGACCGTTTCTATGGAAACGGTTGCAAGTACTGTGGGAAAGGAAAAACCGAAGGGTTTTCCGGTATTCACGTTTCTTAGCAGAGACTCATTTTTTTTCTCAACAGATTGGTAAACTCGGAGGACATTGGTGTTCCTTTACATAATTATTTTTAATATTTCTTAGTCCAAATATTTTTAAACTAAATTTTATCTTAAGTCAATTAGTCAACATTTTAACTTAGTATAATTAATTACTTTGTATTATTTATTTTATGTATACTAACCGATTCCTTCTCAGCGAGCTCAGACAGATGGGCTTTTGTGGGTCTGTAGGGTTGAAGGAGTAAGCATTAGGTGCATGGGACCACAAGCGTTGCTTTTGGGTTTCAACTGGTGGTTTCCCTGACCAATGAGTCAGGGACAGTGGACCCTTGGAAAGAGGGGACTTTTAATTACATAGGGGCCATCAAAAAGTCGCAAGCCCCCCAAGCGGATCTGCTGGCTACCTTGGCTGACCACACGTACCTATAATGTCTTATTGACGGTTGAAAGCAAATTTAAAACTTTGGGTTTCTATGAATTGTATGCAGCTAAAAAAAATGAGGAACTTTATCCTTAGAAATTAGTTGGGACAGTTAAGCATGGTGGTTGTGTCCTTGTGTGTTGGTGCATGTCAGCATCAGGATAAGGTAATTTGGTATTTATTGAAGTCATAAGAAATCAACCTGTTAATTTAAATATTTAAAGATGCAATTTACAATTATCAGCCCAAAATCTGGGCATTAAAAAGCAAATTTGTTTTATATCGAGATAACACTTCATAAGCCCATCTCTCATCTGGTGTCACGACAACTATTCATAAGTTCTTAACACGCTTCTCCAATTGCCCAATAAAACATATTTGAAGAGAACTGTAATTTAAAGTATGATGTAACATACCATTAAAACGAAAAAATTAACTAAACACTGCAGCAGTGAAGGAAAAGATGCTGACTTTATGAAAAAGAGCTAGTTAAATTTAGTTATAGACTTTCAGATTGTTTAAAGCTGTTGAGGATGCCAAAAGATACTCTATTAATGTCTATTTAACAAAAAATTGAAATAATTTACTAATAGGTGGAGATGTTTTAAAAGTTTACGAAGTGTTAGTTTAGAGTTTTGGTTACACTTTGATTACTGATTTCTTAAAAATAAACCTTTGCTCTGTGCAGTTTTACTAAGAAAACTAACTACCTTTTACTATTAAATATCTATTGGGAAATATCCATTTTAATTGATGAATAGATCCCTATTTCATCGAATATTTTTGGGAGCTAATGTAATTGCTATATTTTTAATAACTGGTCAGAAAACTGTGTTTAATAATTGAGTATATATTATCCATACTACATACCGAACAAAAATGGATTATCCAACAATATAATAAGTTAAACATATTTAACGATAAAGTAGCAGTTTGTTTTCGCTCGTAAACATTAGGTTTTAGTTGAAGAAGAAGAATCAAGAATCTTATTATGTTAGTTTAAAGTAAGGAATTTAAAAAATGACATTAAATTGGTAACTACAACACTAATTTTTAGGATTATATTAGTTTTATTTATATTTTATCATATTAAATAAATTATCCCTAGAAACCGAAGAGGTAAGATATTACTTGATTAAAAAATAAATTCGCTTCAAAAATATGAATTTAACATTCAAATAAAAGTCGACGATTTTCAAGCGCTCAAAAATAGGCACTCATTTTCAAGCATTTCTAGATGTGAATGAGAAGAAGCAAAAAGGATTTTAAGTATAAAACCGAAAATTGCAAACGGAAAATGAAAAATATTGAGCAGAATATGTCCTTTCACATCCCTCATTCACATTGTTTTACTTGTTCTGCTTATTCATCATTATTTGCTACCGACTGCTACTACGGTTTTTCTAGTTTTGTTTCTCACCTTTATTTTCCAATTTTCATTATCAATTTTATGCTTCAAATCATTTTTGTTTCTTCGAATTCATGTCCGGCAATTCTAGAGAATTTGCCTTCTATTTGTGAGCGCTTTGAACGCTTCGACTTCTATTTAAATCAGCTAATAATTTAAGCCAAATTTTAAAACAAGTAATATCTTTGTTAGATGTTAATTTTAATGATAAGAGTTAAATGCAAAAATTCTTCTACCGTGTTATGATGCTTTTAACTATGGTACAGTGAAGCATATTTAAGTAGTCCTTCCATCTATCCAAAAATAATTGCCTGTTCGATAAAGAGTGAAATATCTCTAAAATCATCAACTACTTTAAAATTAATTAATGCATAAAGAAGAACGATGAAAATATGCTGTTTTCTGCATTCTTCTTATGTAACAGAAGTAAAATTTTAAAATACTAAAAAACATTAATAAAACAATTAGTCAACGGAGGGTAATTCTAACAGTGAATAATTGTAATGAAAAGTAACAACAATTAGTAGGGACAGAAAGGATCAATCTGATTGCAAAATTACCTGACGAGCAAGCAATTCTTTCGTTCTAACAGAATATGGTAAATTTCACAGCGTTTCTGGATCTATAGGAACATCAATAACTCGGCCTTTTTTATCAAAGTGATTTGAAAATGATTTCAGTAAAATTAACAATGAAATATGGTTTAAAAATATATAATAAAATTTGGTAATTTAATCATGATAACTTTGAGCACAACATAAAAACAATTTATTTGGTAAAATTTACTTTTCAGCTTTGTTGCTACTTTTGTTCGCTATTTTGTTATTCTGAGCTCATTTAATTCTTCACTGCTGTAGTTGGACAATGACATCCTTATACAGAGTAATATAAAACATTATTCTAGTTATGTTTTTGAAACAACTAGCAATAACATGAAGCAAAGCAATACTTTTATCTTATCAATGTCTTTTTCTGTTATTGAGTTTGAGCATACTTGCAAGCAATTGGCTGTAGTCTGGAATAGAAAACATAAATAAAAATAATGTTTCATATGTATAACTTACAAAGTATATAAATTGTGATTGAATAAGGGCAAATTTTAATTTGAAATAATTGCAGAAATATATATATATATATATATATATATATATATATATATATATATATATATATATATATATATATATATATATATATATATATATATATATATATATATATATATATATATTATTATTAACATATTTTTTTTTTCATTTAGAAGTTTGCACAAGTCATTTCATTTTAAAATACCTTAATGCAAATGACTTTCCTTCAGACTTTTAAAAATCCAATTTGAACCCACCAATCCATAATTTTGGTTTTAAAGTCATGTTGTATTTGCGCCTTTTGGAGGAAAGCAATGTAACAACACTACTCCAGAGAATAATAAAGTCGAATAGAGTTATATCGTAAATGGAGAAAAAATTCTAGTAAAATTACAGCACAGTATGGTAATGTCATTCTGGTATTAAAAAAACCTTGATTTTGGTTAATAAAGCAAAATATACAGTATTTAAACCATTCCTTAGTAATTTCCCCGTTTATATGTTTACGCTTTACCGGAAATTCTAGTTTTCAAAATTATATTTTTTATAACTGTCCATTTTGTAAAAAATGCAAAACTAAAAGGTAAATTTAACCGAATAAATTGTTTTATGCCACGAACTACTGTATCAGAAAGAAATATGAAATTTTACCGCAATTACCAAGTTGTATCACATAACATATTACCATAATTTATTGTTAAATTTTTCAAAATTATTACCAAAGCACTTCGTTAAAAATTACCGAATTTTTTGTGTTTCTTTAGAGCCAGAAACACAGCAAAGATTTTCATATTTTGGTAGTTTTGACCATATTTATTTTCTCAATCTATTATTCAGTTCACATCCATTTTTCTGGAAACAAACACTGGATTTTTCCTCAATAAGTCATTTTTTTCTGAGTTTTATGGTATCTTATACCATATTGATAAAAACATCATCCACATCTTTCATAATAAAGTATATCAGTAACTATTTTTTGAAGCGTTTTTCATTTATGGTGATTAGATTGCCATTTTCATTTTCAAAACAACCAGTCAAATTATTCTTTTTCATCACATTATACCTTACTCTCTATTTTGTGATTGGAAATATTTCTTAATAACAATAAAAGGGGTTAAGTATAAGAGTTTCAAATAATGAGTCACAATCGCCCACTTAAGGAACCAGTTAGTTAATTAAGTATCAAAAAACAGACGCCGAATAGATTCAGAATTTCTGTAACATATTTTAACGATTTCTACATGCTCTGCAACTTCGTATATCCCACGAAAAACATTGAAAACAATGTCAATTTGGTCACAATTTCAATGACGATTAAAAATTACAGTGCTAATTTGTTCTCCTTATATATTCAGTTGACTCCCGGTGGCTGAGTGGTAGCGCTTCGCGCTCCCATGCCACAGGTCCTGAGTTCGATCCTAGAACCGGACAAGGTTCACTCAGCCTTTCATCCCTTCAGTGTGTCGATAAATGAATACCAAACATTCTTGGGAACTAAGCACTGGGGTTTCCGCGTTAGACTGACCACCTAAACCGGAACATCTGCGCCTGCACCCTAGAGCCCTAGGTCAAGAAAACTGAGATGGGTACAGTAGGTTGTGGGGTTGTTTGGTATCTTTGTTAGAGTCCCCACTTAAACTCTAAAAAGAAATATAACTCTAGGAAAGCGTTCCACATGAAAATGTTTCCGAGAACGGGTTATAGGTCTCTTCATAAATAACACTAAGTTTAAATAAATATCTTTATTAACATTTAGGAAACTTGTAAATTTAACTAAAACATTTTAACATTTATAAAACTTAACCACTTTAACATGGAAGCAGCATAGAAATAAACTGCGAAAAGGTAACCGGCGAGAACATGCCGGATTGCTAGCTAGAACCAACGGGGAGAGAGAGAGCAAGCTGTGAGGATGCGGCCAAGTTATATCCAAAACATACTGTGCGCGTTTTACTGATTTCGCCCTTCACGCATATCTCCATTCAGGTATGAGGTTTACGTCAATTACCGGCTGCGAGCGACGTAGCCCAACGTCAGAGATTCATAGTTCGGACATTGCATTTCAGACCGCAACGCCACAGGTGGGCCCTCTATGGGCTGTCGTGCCACTGAGTTTAGTGTTATATATTCATCTGTCTCGTAGATGTCATTTTTTAGCGTTTATTAAAAATGATATTTTGGTAAACGTATCTAAATTTTACTTCATTCTTCCTATTCATTCGCTACATTCGTCATTATAAAAATGAATCATATATTTTGTGTTAACTATAAGAGTTATTACCAAGCGTTAATACATAAAAAGACAGCATGAATAATTAGAAAGACTGATGCTATAATTACAAAATAATACGAAATGTAGAAAAATGAGAATTATAAAATTGTAGCACTTTTGATGCATTTTTCCTAAAAATATGCATTTTTGATGCATTTAACTGAAACTGAAAGCTTTATAAGAATTATTTCTATCGCAATAACTCTTCACGAATCAGTATGTGAATACCTTATATTCATGTTATGAAACTTGTGCTAATCTTTTAAGCAAGTAAATAAAAAAATCAGGAATAAAACTAGAGGAAGAGAATAGAAAAAAATTAATAAAAGGATTTTTCGTACAAGATTTTTTTAACACAATATTTCAGAATTGTAATCATACGTTTAAGAATAAAATAATTCAGTGTTAAGTCTAAAAGACCCTTAAAAATATTTTTACGGTTTTCGACTAAACACTAATATTCTAAATATTTAAGAATTTTTAAGGCTTTTGAATGAATATTTTCTTCGCATTCGAGTATTTGTTCTAAAAAACATAAAATTCTTTAACTTTTAATATATGCATTAGATAAATGCGCTGCAGAAACGTATATTTTAAAATGCGCTGCTTTGTCTATGTAATAAATACGTATTTTAGCTCAAAATAAATAAAAACTTCTCTTGCTGTTAATCTTCTTTCCTAAAATTAAATATGATTCAAACAATTTAAAGTTGCAAGATACAATTGAGGAAGTAATTCACTTTTCGGAAACTAAACACAATAAACTGAGAAAACTGGTCTTTTCAGTATTCTGAGTTAGTTGTACTAGAACTGCCCACTCAGGAAGTAAAACAAACAAGGCTTGAAAACTGTGGAAATTGTAGTAGATGAAAACATTTCATTCAGGACAAGGAAGCCAGAAACGTTGAGCAAACGTCTCTTCTCGTGTTTTGAATTGAGTTCGGACGCAATTTCCTTTTCAGGGTGACATTATTTCCGCACAAACACTCAGATATCCATGTAGATTGTTCTGACGAACTTTGCCTGTAGACCGTGGGCGGCCGGACTGCTTGTTTAACTTGCCAGGTCATGTTCTAGTGTCAACATAATCTAGATCTATTATTGGAAGTGGTCAAAGTGTAAATTTTGTATAGAAAACTATTTTTTTTTCCTTTTACAAGGCAAGAATTATTTTTAATTATCTTAGAAATGATTTGTCAAATATTTAATTTAAAAATGTTCGAAGTTTATATTGGCGCATTAAATTTGATTTTTAAATGCTTCGGGAAACGCATCCGTTCCAATTAAAAAATTAGTTTCCTCAGTTTCGTTGCAACGGAAGTAAATGAAATTTCAGGAGAAAAGAAACTGGGTGTTTTGTAGTTTCGTAGAATTTTGTTAAGAAGAAATTACTAAAATACACGCACATTGGAATCTCCAAACAACAGTTTATTTAAGAAATAAACATTAAAACCTGGCAAAACACTATTGTGAAAAACAAAAACAGCTTGATGATGCTCAATAAAATTTGAATGTGTTTCTTATAGACAGTTTTCAACTCTTCGCATTTTCACATGATACGATGCGATGCTTTGTATATTCGACTTTTTCAATAACTATTTGCCAGGTTTTGATAACGTTTCTTGTGTTTGCCCCTCCCAAAGTGTTAACTTAAAAACCATTAAAAGTAAGTATGCGTTCTTAACTTCATTTTTGTTAAGAGTTATAAATAAATATTTCAAGGGTGGTGATTACAGAATACCAGGGGTATCCATTACTTTATCTTCAGATACCCCATCTGGGAAGGGGAGAGTTAAGCTTTAAATAGATGTTAGATAGAATTTTTATTCAAAATCGAACAACGCATTGATTCAAAACAGCCAAATGAGACTATTGAATCCATGCGCTAATTTTACATGGTCGCCTATGCACTTTCAATTTTTTTTATTCTTTTAGAGTATCTCATTAAAGTAAATGTAAGTTTTATAGAATATAGTTAAAATTTGCAAATTAATACTTGTTTTAATTGGAGAATAGTAAAATAGATAAATAGCTAAATGCTCCAAGAAGAGAATACATAAATGAATTGAAACTATAATAAAATATGCTACGTTTTGCATTCATTATAAATTAAACAATAAATATTAATACTTAATAAAGCAACTGAACAATGATTTAAGTAAATATTTATCAAGTTGTTTTATAACTGAATCCATGGCTTGGTGCTAAAAATCATGCTAAAAAATTTTTAAATACTACCGAGAAATTAAAATTTCGAGAAACTAAACTTAGATTCTATATTGCGAAAGAAATGAAAAGTTCAAAGTAAAAATTTAATGCAAAAATGTCAAAAAATGAAGCAAAAAATATTCAAAATCTCAACTTTAAGCATTTAAGAATTTTAAAATTTATTTAACGTCAAGCACACGAGAGAGTTTAGCACTTTTGCACATCAACAGTTTGCTGTTGGACAATAATTCTCAAATTGAATATCCATATGCTACAGAGTGATTCGAGTAGTAAAACTTACTTTAAGTTTTTCAATCAAAATTTTTCTGATAAAGTAATAATTGTTAAAATAAATCCATTGTATTTTTAAGGCGTTATTACAAGTTTAGGCAATTAAATGCAGTAAAATTTAAGAAAAAAATAAAATTTTTACAGAAAGCTGCACCTCTTAGAAATGGCCAGTTGTCAGACTATAATAGCCTTTTTCCTTTATAAAAAATAAAATATTGATAAAAGAATTTACTTGAATCAATAAACAAAATTAAGTAAAAAAAAAATTACAGCTTTTGAAACTTAACTATAGTCTCCTTTTGTGCAAAATTTGTTAAATGATAATTGATAAGAACTGAAATATTTTATATTTACTGAGAGCAAATTACCGTATTTCTGTTTTAAAACGCTGACGATCTAATTTGCCGTAAACTGCAGTATTGTTCTAGTATTTGAAAATAAATAATATTTGATTAATTAGAACATAAAAACGAAATCAAAAGCTACAGCTAATTAAAATCATAAACATTTTACATCTATGCACGTTTTAAGCACAATTATTGAGATTTATTAAAGTAGACGCAAATGTAGTGAAAAGAATACACAAAACCAGAAACTCTATAATTTTTGAAGATGATAAAATTTGAAATGGCAGAATAATATCTTCAAATAAAAATATTAAAGTTTAATTTTCTCTCTTGAATTCTTCTACTATATGCATTTTTTTTTTAAATTTGAAATGCATTTAAAAGCCATTTATACTCAATTAGCCACAATAATCCGGACAAAAAATGGTAAATTCTTCTTAACGCAAAAAAATATTCTTTCACAATGAACCAGTAATTGCCTTTTTATTTTTTTCACCGATTTACCATTTTTTCCTAGGTAGCTTTTCATCCTTTTTTTTTCACCGCAGCATCAGTCAATTTTTTTTCCCTTCTGAAATAGTTTCAAAAACAGTCTGCATTTGATGATTAAGAATAATTAAAATAAAGTGGAATCGATACTGTTTAACTTGTAGAGACAAACTGGTTTGTTATTTTTGAAATTTTGTGCATTTTTTCCCTTACTTCATTACGTATATTTTTCTTTGTTTTTTTTTCTTCCTATTTTCAAACTGTCCCTTTTGAAATGACAACAAGTCTTTTGCATTTTTATATCATTAAAAACATTTAATATAAGATTTTTTTTATTTAAAATAATTAGTTTTTTAATCTTAATATTTTTTTCCATAAAGAATCAATTTCGAGTTTAAATATTTCGTTGTGTTTATAACTTTGAAAATGAAAAAAAATCTCCTTTTTTATTGCTTTTATAATTACTCTTAATAATTTCATATGCAGAGTTAATAAAGCCATAGTAAAATACAATAAATTAACAAATAATTTTTGAGTGTTTAAAATGAGTTTTATGTTTGATTTTTAAAAGATAGCAAAAAAAATCAATAAATCAGTACTAGACATCACTAATAAATCTTGCACATAACTGAAGAACATATACTAACAAACTGTTAATAAAGCTGAAATAATTCATTTTTTCATTTAATATCATATTTTGTCTGAGTGGGCATATTTTTTTCATTTGTGACTTCACGTTATTAGATTAAGCAAAACATGTGTACTGTAGTTCATCCCTTCAAAATAAGGGACGTTATTTATTTGGCATGATGCTGTTGTTGGAATTCTTTTTATGAATTTACTACAATCACGAAAGTTTCTTCGGTTTTCACAAGAAGCCCATTTAGACGGTAACGATACTAAAACTCAATGGTATTGATGCAGTTTAAACAGTTACTAAATAAACTGATAAAATAATATTAAATCCTTATATTAGTACATTTGGAAACCATAAACACTGTACCATAATACCAATAACGCCTATTAACAAACCTAATTAAGCGTCTTTGGCATCGAATGGCACCCTAGCGGATAATTATAAATTTTTCATCATTTTCGCATTTTGGTTCATAGTTCATTTTTTATTTCAATTAGTACCTATTACCAAAATTAATTAGCACAATTGGTGTCAATAAGATTTTGGCGATTTTTTTACTTCAATTGATACCTATTAAAAAAACTAATTAGATGACAAGGGACTTTCAAAGAAGCAAAAATTGGTCAAAAAATAAATATTTTACATTTTATATTTTTGAAATCTAGGCTTTTAACTGAACATTTAAAAAAAAAGAGTCTGGAATAAGAGCAAAATTGATGAAGTTATGGCCATTTCAGTTTTGACCACGCCCCTTTGTTTACCCTTTTTTGTCTGCAGGTAACTGTTAAAATTAGTTTCGTTTAAAATTAGTTTTAAATTAGGTGAATATTTTTTTATTTTCCTTAAAAAAATTTAAAGTATATAATTATTAAACTAGTTCATTAGGCAACATTTATAGGTATTTATATTAAAAACAAAAAATATTTGTTCAGAAGTAAAATTTTCAATGAAAAAGTAGTAAAAGTCATTTTTCTCAAAATGTCTTTTTTGACAAATTTACAAATTTCATACTGTTCCAGCCTAATGAATTTTCATTCTATTGACCTTTGAATTTAATGCTATATATTTATGAATATTATTAACATTTTGTTGGAAAAGTTTTTTGAATAAAGTGAATAGTATTTTTTATACATGATATTTTATAGATGTATGATGATTTTTTCCTAAAAATGTAGGTTTTTTACTGTTTTATTTAATGTTATTTGTTTCTATAATGAAAAATAAAAAAAGTACTCCCAGCAATTTTTTCAATATTACCTAATATGTAGTATTTTAAAAGAACTTTGTCATTTTGACAAAATTTCAGACGCGAGAAGTAATATGAAAAAACATAAAAAATTCCAAAATTTAAATTCTTTAATTTTTTAAATTTAGAAATATTTATTTGAAATTTTGTACAAAAGCTGTTTTTAACAATATAAATGTATTCTGAAAATTTCAAGCAAATCCCTTGATAATTTAAAAAAAAAAAAAAATTTTGAAAGTCCTTTGTCGCCTTAGCATCACTGGCGGTAATAATAATATGGTTTTACAGTTCTCCTAAACGAATAAGTACCTTTTCTCCATTAACATTACTTTTTAGTACATAGATTATTTTTATTTCAATTAGAATTTATTTCCAAAGTTTAGAAAACAACATTGGCATCAATAATGGAATAAAGAATATTTACACTTCTCTCAAATTACTTGTGCCCTTTATCCATTAATTTTTCTTCTTAGTGCATAGCTTATTTTTTTTATTTCAAGTAGTACCTATGACTGAAATTAATCAAGCATCATTTTCATCAATAATAGTATGACAAATTTTTAAGCGTCTTCTAATTGAATCAGTATTTTTTATCCATTAATTTTGCTTTTCAGGACATAACTTATTTATTTTCACTTAAAGACCTTGATTTTAAATTATTTAGTTTTATAGAGTCTGCTTTTTAAATCATAACTGTAAACAAAATTAACAAGTAACCGAAACAGTAACTTGGTGACGTAGTCCAAAGTTATGACCACGTTAATATTTGGGTTCAGCTGACATAATGAATAAAAACTAATTACGTGTCGAAGAATGGGTAAAAAAATCATCTTTTTTTAATGATAGCTATAAAGTAGCAAACATCACTGTCTCATTAAAATACAGAATAGTCAGCAGTTTAATTTTTATCAATAGCTACTTCTAAATCAATGCGAAAACTTAGTTTTTCAAATGTCTCTCAGAAATAATTTGACTTAAATTTTAGAATACTTTTTGGGTCATGGGCTAAGGTTGTCTCTTCCACTTGCGGTCCAAATTCCAAGACTTTAGCCCAAACGATTCACAGTTATCAGAGAGACAAACAGACGAACATTTATTATAATAAGATGTACCAGATTATATAACTTCTTTCAAAAAATGTTCAAACAATATTCAAAAAATAAAAAATACAAATTTTAAAAAAAATCTTTACTTTTTCCCCTTAAGCGTAGTTTAAGTTATCATCTTAAAACAAAATCGGAGATAAAACTTTTTATGAAGATTTATTTACGTATGTAAATTTAAGGGAAGTTAATTTTGATTTGAGCCAGTGTAATTTCCTACTGGCAGTTATTTGATATGATGCTTTTGAAATACGAATCACACTTTTTTTTCACCATTTAAATAAATGTTTCTTATGTAAAAAATAACTAGAGTATAAATTAAAAAAAATCAATGAGACAAAAAATGAGCATTTAAATGAGTTAATGAACCTATAAACGAGTCATCAAACTTATGATCAGGCATTTTAATGAGTAACAGAATTGACGAATAGATAAATAGTAACATGAGGAACCTGCAGAGAACTGAATGAATGACTAAGTGACTCGGCTATTTCATTAAGAAAACAAATCTGATAAAATTATCTTGCTTTAATGATAATAACATTTTTGGGCAAAAAAAAAACATAATTCTGGTTAATAAAGCAAAAATATACGGTATTTAAACCATTCATATTGTGCAACTTTTCCCTTCATATGATAAAGGTTTACCGGGAATTTTGGTTTTCAAACTTGTAGTTCTTATTACTACACATTTTATAAAAAATACAAAACTAAAATAAAAATTTAAAAGAATAATTGTCTTCTATGCCATGCTCCAAGGTATCACGATAAAGTAGCAGACTTTTCCACAGTTACTGAATTTTATCACATACTATAAGACCTTATTTTATTGCTAATTGTGCTGAAATAATTACCAAAGCGGTTCAGTAAAAATTATTGAGCTTTTTAGAGTTTCCATAGAAACAGAAGGACGACTAAATTTACCTTATTCCTTTAGCTTTGAGTATATATTTTTTTCTGTGTAGAAAATGGTCAAATCAGTGAATCATATTCAATAAGTCTAAACAGATTAATTGCATTAAAATAAATGAAAAATTATCAATTAAAAATGTATTATATGGTAGTTGACTATAATAATTAGTTTTTTTAACAGTTCCGTATTTTAACTCAGATGCATGTAGTTGTTAATTGACTGTGAAGTTATAAATTTTTATCTTACGTTGCCCTGTATCGACGCTTTACATTAAAGTTTTCTAAGAAGTTTATGAATCGTATCTTTTCACATATTGGAAGGTAAATAAGACTAGTTTAATAAATTTCTTTAAAACTAAAAAATCTTCCCACTTAAATTAATTTTGCAGATTTTCTACGAAGTCTTTTTGTTATACAAGAAGAGAAATACGTAGTTTTTAATGTTTTAAAACATCTCTCTCAGTTTTAACTCTTTTTTTAAAAAAATGTAAAGAAACAGTTAAGAAATAAATTGTTGATCATGAGAAAGTATTATTTGTCTAAATAATGAAAATAATAGGTTTTTAGTGATTAACTTTTATTTATTTTATTTTGTTTTGAATTAAGTAACAATGAGGTTTTTAAACATTGACAACTAAAGTTACTTTGATTCTAACATTGTTCTTATCGTCTCAGCCTAAAATTCTTTATCAAAATTTTTTAAAAGATCAAAAATCTAGCAATTATTTTAAGTAAGGCATTAGTGCTTAATTCGTATTACAAAAATTGAAATCTAATATAAATTTTGTAAAAAAATGTAACTTGAAGATTCTATTGCTCGGCTAGCAAAATGATAAATAGACTAGTACGTTCGAACTTTTAAATTAGAAAACCAGTACTTAAATATAAATTTTTATAAACTTAAAAACAGCCGTTGTATTTTATTTATCAGCAATTCCAATAACAAATTAATTAAAATTTACTACTAAAGTGTCGAATAGAAATGAAAATTTTAAATAATTGAATAAAATACTTTATCTTAATTTCCCAGTTGAAAGTGCTCTTTAGTTTAAAGATTGAATCCTACATCAAACATTAGCTTTTTAAGAATATATCTTTATTTACAAACTTCCTTTGCTTCTTTTGATCTTAATCTAGTGATAAGATATGAGAAATTACAGAATATATCAACTTAACAAATGCCTATTCCAAAGACAAATGTATTCCAATTTAAGATAGTAATTCCATTCTAACATAATGGAAAAATCCTTCATTAGTCATTTCTATCCCCAAAAGTCAAAACAGCCATACAGTTAAGAAGAATAGGCTTCTACGAGACAAAATTTTGAGCCAACTTTAATTCACCAACCCTTCTTTAGGCATGTCTTTTGGGAGAACGAGCACCAAATATATATAATATATCTGTTATTGATTGCAACTTGGATAACAGGCATACACACATAACAAGTACTGTAATGGGCAATGCACACTGAAATGAGCCCCGAAAATTTCTGATGGAATTTGTACTATTTATTTTTGTTCTGTTCTGTAGAATGGGAGGGTGGAGAAGCCATAAGGATTGTAACTCGGCCTCATTAGAGGATTTGTTATATTTTATCGGATTTGTTCTCCCAGTGGAATAAGAGAACGCTGGGCATGTTCAGTGGCCGTATGTCACATTTGCAAGGGATGGTCGATAACTAAAGATTCCGATGGGAGTTTGATTCTTGCGTACCTTGTTTACTGCTGATCCAAGCGGAGTTATGTATCTTCCGGTTCGTGAGGTTTGAACGGGATTAAATGCTGGAATGATTCTTGTCCACTCAGCGGGATGTGTTTTCGTTTATTAAGATTGTAAAAGAATCTTGATGAATGTTTGGCTTTGGTTAGAGCTTGATAAAGCGGTATAAATTTAATTACTTTCCAAAAATGTTAAAATATAGTAGAATGCGCCTTGTGAAAATTATTTCTTATTTGTTGGATTTGATATTTGAGTAGTTTTGTTTTATTCCTTAAAATTATTTGAAAGAAGGAGCACTGAAGGAAAAAGTATAATTCAAACCACCAGACTATGGTAATATTTACTGTGTTTCTGGCTCTATAGGAAAACCAAAAAAGTACAATAATTTTAACCGAAATGCTTTAAAATTAACAATAAAATATAATTTTAGAAGGCGTGAAAAAATTTAGTAAATACGGTAAAATTTGGTAATTTTAACATGATACCTTTGAGCAAAGCATAAAAACCATTTATTCGGTTACATTTAGCTTTAGTTTTTTTATTTTTTCTTACTAAATGTGGTGTTCTAAGAACTATTATTTAGAAAACCAGAATTCTCGGTAAATCCTTACTGTATGAACTGAATAATTTCCAAAAGAAGGGTTTAAGTGCTGTAAATTTTGAGTTTACTTACCAGAATTATGTTTCCCCCCTCCTCCAAAAAAACATGTCATTTTCTTACTGTACGGGACTTTTTATCAGAATTCTTTTTTTCCGCACCTTGTTTGCTGGGTAATGGGAGCTATGTATCATCGTTCGAGATGTTTGAGAGAGATTAAATTCTGGAATGGTTCTTTTCCACTCTGTGGGATGTGTTTTCGTTTATTAAGTTTATAAAAGAATATTCATGAATGTTTGGCTGAATTATGATAAAACTTGATAAAGTGATACAAATTTAATCATTTCCCAAAAATATTAAACTGAAGAAGAATGCGTCTTGTAGAACTATTTCTTATTTGGAGAATTTGAAAATTCAATCATTGTATTCATTAAAATTTCTTGAAAGACGGTGCACTACGAAAACAAAGCATAGTTTAAGCTACCAGAATATTGTAAAGATTATAATGTTTCTGGCCCTTTCGAAACACTAAAAAGCACAGTATTTTTATGTCCGATCTGTGACGGCTCAGAGGATAGAGCATTCGCCATCCAATAAGGTAAATGGGGCTTGAATCACAGCGATGGCTGATCATTACGAATTCCACATCTGTCTAGTACCGACCACAGTACTGACGTAAAATATCCTAAGTGGTATCCTAAGTGGATCATAGGTTAGAGTCCCCTTGCCATCAAGCTAAACGTGGGTGGCTTTTCTCTCCATGTAACGCAAATTCCATCAAAAAGTCCTCACGAAGGCAATAATTAATCGGTCAGTTTTCTTGTCTTCTGGATTGGGTTCAAAATTACAAGGCTGCGGAATGGAACATTAATAGTCGTAAACCCAAAATTGGGTCGGCTGTTAAATGACGGTTATAAAATAAAATAGTTTTTATCAAATAGCTTTGGTAAGTGAAGATTTTGTTAAAATTAATGATAAAATATGGTTTTATAATATGTGATAAAATTTGGCAAAGGTGGTAATTTTAACCTTCAGTATGATATAAGAGCAATTTATTCGGTTATATTTACTTTTCGGTTTTATATATTGAATAAATGTAGGAAAATAAGATTTATAATTTAGAAAATCAGAATTTACAATAAACAATTACCATATGATCTAAAAAATTATCTATAATTAAAAAAATTATTCCACCATCACCTGTCTGAATAATCCCCTCAAGGAGGAATGGTAAGCAATGTTGGCTACTTATCCCCATATTTGGCGATAAAATAGTTCGAAAAACATATTTTCTAGTCATAAAATGCTTTTCGAGACGGCGCTTGGAATCTCACTTTTTCCTCATAGCGGTGAAATTCAAGACAAACTTTCACTTCCCTTAATAACTAAATTCCTTTTTTTTGTTTATTTGTCTTTCATTCGTATATTTTATCATTAGAATTTAACAAGTTGGGAAAAAGTTTATAATATTTTTTACAGCAAAGTTTTATAACTTCTAATAAACCATTCATAACTTAAAAATTAAACATTAAGTTTGAAGTACATATTATTCGAGAAAATAAATATATTTATATTTTAGTTCCCATCTTTTAATTCTGCCAAAATTTTCTGGTTGAGAAATTGGTTTGTGGAATTATTTGTTAGTTGAAAAAAATTTGTTAGTTACAAATCTGTACCCACAAGATATGCTTAATTATTTAATAATATAACTTCAGATAATGATTTTTCTAAATAACATACAAGTCTACATAAATTACAAGTCTAATTAATTTAAAACTACACATTAATGTAATTTCAGAAAATAAATGCATTTATATTGAATTACATATATGTATTTCTTAATTGAGCAACATGTTTTAGCATAAATTTATTTATTTTGCTTATAACTGTAAATAATTGAATTTATTGTTTCAATCGCTACCACATAAAGAAAATATAATAAATAATCTTAAGTCGAATATTTGTTTAAATATATCCATATTGACACTGCTAACTTCAAAAACTGAAATAAAATAAACAGTAACAGATCGGGCCCCATCCAATTACTTACACAATTCATTGACTTATAAACAATAGTCACATTTCGATCTAATAATCTGTACTGATTTTAGAAATTGGACGTAAAACTTCGCTTTTCGTTTCATTGTCTGATTATAAATTGAAGAAATTAGGAAGTATGTAAAGCTTTTTGGAAGAAATTACATTGTGTGAAATGTTGTAGTTATATGTTATATGTAGTTATATGTTGTTTTGTGTTATATGTTGTTTTGTGTTATATGTTGTAGAAACAACGTATAACACAAAAAGAGTGAACCAGTCAAAGAGTCTTTCCCGTTTCAAAGTTTCGCTTTTTAAGCTCCAAAAATAACGATTTTCTTTCATTAATCCTCCCTTTTACAAAATGAACTAACTAGATGCTCCCCGAACTTAAAATCATTTGACCATAAATGCATACACAACAAGTTACTTAAGCCTGATAATTCGTGGTTAATGCTTGGCAACTCTGGTGTAAGCTACTTACTAGCCACTGACCATTCCAAGCTCTCGCGATTTCAATGTAAAGTAACTACTGTGTAAGAAGCTTATTCTTTTCGAATTAATTTCAAGAACTGAAAGAAATGTTTGCCTGCATTGGCAGTTTTATTTAAGGCGCAATTCTTATTTAAGAATCATAGTTTTCCTTTACTTAAACTTAAATTTCACGTTATTTTATTTAAAAACATGAAATTCAATAAAAGTTGTAATTGAAACAGCATTAATTAAAAGCAAAATGCACGTTCTTTTACTAGCAAGTACTGGTTTTTAAAATTGTGTGTTTTAAGATGAGATTGGAAGCATCTCTACTTTTCTATTTTAGCATCTCTATTTTTCTTTATTTTATTATAGTCAGACATTATATCATTGTTTTCGATTTATTCTCTTGCCGTTTTTTGGTTTTTGGGTAAAATTAACAAATGCTCAAACAATTATTTCAGATGTAAATGTCTGACATGACGATGAAAATGTATTAATTTATTTTATTGCTGTTTTAGTCAACAGCGCCATCTTAAAGTGAAATTTATAAAAAAAATGTTATTTGAAAAAAAAATGAAACATCTTGCTATTTTAGCAAACTGCCGCAGTAAACCGTACATTGATATAATTTTGAGTGTTTTTTTAAATGAATTTTTTAAAAGCGTAACACATAGCATGTTTAGTTTTACCTTTCGCATCTTAAAGTAACTTTTTAGAAGAACGTATAAAAAAATTTAAATTTTATGAAATAATCATAATTAAAATAGTTCTACCCATAGAGCATAAAATTGGCCAATGAAAACTCTTCATATGAAAAACATTTTTACAACCGATTGTTTTATACTGTTATTTCCACAGGAAGCAAATAAATATGTCCAGCTAATTACAAAGCATAGAGCAAAAGATTGATTTGAAAAAACTATTTCATGCGATAACTGTTTTTTTTAACTAATATTCCTACATAACGTAATTAATTATTAATATTTAATATTAAGGACCATAGAGCATGTGATTGATTTGTGAAATCTGATTCGAGAAGCATTTTCATAACTAATTCTGCTACTATTATATTAACAATAACCTCTTTTATTTGATGCCAGTGACTCTTTTAATTTATTAATAAAAATTCTTAGTTTTTGATTTTGCCTTTTAGATCTTAAAAGTAACTTTCATAGCATAAAAGTATAAAGAATTGCAAAATACGTAAAATGACACCATTAAAAATCATTTTAGCGATAGAACATAAAGTTGGATGTTGAAATAATTTTCATTCTAAAAAGATTTCCGTAACGTTTTCTGTAACGATTATTTCCACACAGTTTATATAAATTTTTCCAGCTAGTACCAAATATCTCAAAAGGTATTTTATAATATGTTTCACCAATTTCCGCTCGAAATTTGTCCGAAAATAGATAAAATAATAGTAGTAAAAATTATGTAATCGTATCATTGGGTATAGTGAAAACCCTTTTATACAAAAAAAAAAATCTAATTTGATAAGCTAAAACTTTTTCTACGAATGTAAAATAATTATTTTACAGAAAATAATACCAAGAATAACAAAATGTAACTAATGAAATTTTCTGCAAATAATCTTTTGAAATGTTTCGTAAAATAACTTAAGTAAGCTTAGAATGACTTATTTTAACTTAAGATTGGATAGTGAAATCTGTTTTAAACGGAAAACAATTTCATGAATTACTCTACTGCTATCATTTCCACATAGGTTAAATAATTATTTTCAGATACAAATCTGAGAATTCTCAAAAGATAACTAATACATTGCAAAACTACTCTTCTCAAATTTATTTCTTACTTTCCTATAGTTAATACAAGTATCTCTTTTCAACGTTTCGGAGATCGAAATTTATTCGAATACGACGTTCTTCGAATACTACATTCTTTGAATATAGCCATTCTGAAAATGTTCGACGAGATATTTCCAAGATTAGAAGTTAATATGATTTAAAATTTTAAGTAGTTAATGTATTAAGGAAAAGTTCAGGAATTTTTAGATTGTTCCAAACATGATCAAAATACACTTTCAAAGTACTTCATGTGAAATAAGTCGTTCCTTGAAAGTAATCCTACACTTATTCGGATAATATTTACATTTCAAATAATATTTTTCGAAATTGAACTTGTGAAGAGGAATTTCGAACGAATTTTCTTCACATCATTGGGGATATGCATTTAATATTTGTAGTACTTACTTTGATCTTGAGTTTTCGTAAACTTCAATACGTCGGAAGGAAATTGGACGCAGATTTGTTTTAACAGTTTAAAACAAAGCATATTTCTTTATTTAAAATATCGCATCATTTTCTATATTTGTAAACTGAATGTTTAATTTTGTTGAGCAAGGCATCAAAAATAGCTTCTTTTGTATATTTTTTACATTAAATATTAGATAGTTTTTCAAGTATTTTTCGAATCCCTAATTATAAGTATTATTTAATAGATTTGACTTTAAACGATCACGTTCGTGAGACTAGGAGTTCGAATACAGTCGACTGAATACTTCCCTTGTAATAATTGGTGACTGGTCCTCGTTAAATCTGTTGAGTCACTAAGTCCTCCATGTTTCCGTAACAAATTATACCTCTCGGGGATTGGATCGGAGATTGATCATTCTCTGGTTCAAGTTAAATTTACAATCTGTGGATGCAAGAAGGTATGAATGGATAGGTCTGCCCTATAAACAGGTGTGACGCATGGATGTGGTACAAACTTCAAATAGCATTTACAAACAAAATTTTTCAAACATCTTTTACTCCACAAATGAGATTTTATCCATTTGCCGAAGGAAATTGGGATGCGGAAATGTAACTATTTAAATAACCCTATTTACTTTAAATTTAATTCAAGTGTGCAGGGTGTATGGGTAATTCAATGAGAGAGATATTTATAGCGCCAAGTTAATCTTCAGTGGTCCGTGTGCTAATGAACGAAAACAAACTGAGTTCCTCTAAATGCAAAGTTAATTATGGATTTTTTAAATACACTTTGATGAAGACAGTTAGACAGATTTAGCAAGACTTTTTTAAAGGCGTGCGTTTAGACAGTTTTCTGTCTTACGCAAATGCGTATTTATATGAAAAATAAAGATAATGGTTTCTTTAACTTACGGATATTTTTTTTATAAAGATAAGGATTTATCACGATACTTCAAAGCATGGAGTAAAAACAATTTATTTAGCAAAATTTACTTTTCAACATTGTATTATTAACAACGTGTGATGATAAGAACTATAATTTAGAAAAAAAAAAAAAAAAAAACGGAATTCTCAGTGAATGGTTGCCATATGAGCAGACAAATGATCAAACGAATGGCTTAAATACCATATATTCTGACTTAATTAGCTATAACTGTGTTGCTGTTTTCACAAGAAATGTCATTGAAATACAGTACAGTAATCTAACCAGAATTTTTTACTACGTGTTGAATTAAAAATTATCATTCGAAAGTATTAAAAATAAAGTTTTTCTTATCACTTTAAAATCAAATTTTTTTTCGTGTGTATGTTTAACGGTGCAAGCTTTTTTTTTATTTTTTGCAGCGTCATTTTATTAGCAGGCTGTTATGCAAGGTATTACAATAGTCTATATTGTTTTTTAAAATGCACATTTAACTTCTTAATTTTTTGCCAATTGTTTAAAATTCTATGTGAAAATTGAAAGTACATTTATTATACAAAGATAAACAAATGTCTAACTGTATACAGGAAAGAGTGATTCAGAGTATTTGCTGACAGTACTCAAACATTAACACTTTCGTAGTGGCAATGACACTCCTTTGTCCCACCCTTTTTACAATTAGAGTTCCCCACCCCAGCAGCACTAAAATTGAAACAAAACTCAAATTCTTTTCAAGCAATATCAACAAAACAAACTTCTTCTCAATTGCAATCAATATCCATATTCACTAATACAACAATAGAGCACAGCAAATTTTCCTCGTCCACTGCAATGAAAGTGTTAAGGGTATCGGGAGATTAAAAAATGTCTTGCATTGTAAATCTTCACCGCATGCCACTGCAGATAATGTTAAAAATAGCAAAACCAGATAAAAAAACACTTCGTATTAACCAAACCATATCAGTAAATTTTTCCACGTATTCTGTAGAAAACGATGTATTAAATGGCAGATCTGATTCGATCTCAAATCTTGGATATATATGAAAGATAAAAAACTTAAAATAAGTTTATTTTCCCTTTAAACAAATTTTGATCGGGGAGTACGGAAGTTTTGGTAAATTTAAATTAATTTTTTATCACCATGCATAAAATTTCGAAAGCAGGTGTATACTGTCATTAATTTATCTGAAAGTTCGAGTTAGTTCAAAATTAGAGTTTTTATTATGAAAAAAGCATATTAGTTTTTTTCAAAAAGAAAAGAAAAATACCAGAACTATAAATATTACGCAAAGTAGAACATGGAATTTTTAATCAAACAAAATTCCTCACAGTAGAAAAATTCACTGATAAATTACGATTAAGTATAGTGGCAATCACAGACTGCGTCAAAGTAAAAAGATAAGATGAGTAAGACGTCACTCACCAGCTACCACGAGAACTCTTTCCCCTTGAAAAGTCTTTTTTGATGGGGTGATTGAACAAATGACATAGAGTTTTTTAACCTAAACCAATGTGAAATGGTTAATGTCATAACCCAATTCAAAGTAACTCATCTTTGTAACCATAGTAGCCGTCTTCATATGAGTCTGGTGTGCAGCGAAGTTCTCTTGAGAGCTAGACAGTACCATGGCCTTTAATTGACAATAATGTGCGCTAATATATTGTCTTTATGCCAAATGTTTCTTAAAAGTTGAATAGAATTGTAGAGACTATATTTTACAAAAATGATCATATCAAAATTTTTCTAACCACTTTAAAATGTAGACTATGTACCACATCAAAATATAGTTGTTCAAAAAGTTGCAAGGAAATTTGGTGTTTTCGAAACAATTATATTCAATGAGAACCTCGAATAAAAATAAACGAGGATTTTGAGAAATAAATTGCTTCAGTAATTATATGTAGTGAAACACTTAAAATCTGTTATAAGTCCCATTAATCACCAACCTGCAAAAGGTTAATCAAACGGGGCAAACAGAGATCCATTTCTTCGTATTTATGTACATTGCAATTATTTCTGAATCATTATAATCAATATTTAGCTCTGTCAGAAAACATTCTCTCACTTTGAAGAAATATCACTCCTCTTGCTGAGAATTTGATACGCAATACATAATAACCAGCCATAAATCAATAGGGCTGCCTTCATTTCAGAAGAACAACTGCAAAGCATCGATACAAAAGGGATTCGAAATCAATACACATTTGTAACGAAGATCCGAAAATTCCCAAACCAATATCAAAACGAAACCCACCAAGTTGAACCGGTTAATTATCATGCGGTCTCCTTTTATTGACCTTCTTTTTCGGTTCACAACCAGTTTCCTTTAAAGATCGATAAATCAGAAACTCAGTTAATCTAAGGAAGTAAGTTAATTTACGCGAACTCTTTTGCTAACACTATGTTCCTTCAAAAGATTGATTATGCTCTTGGGGTTTCAAATTGTTACTTATACCTTTGTAGTAAGCTCTTCACAATACTTGGAAGTTCTGTAAAATTAAATTAGTTTCTCAAGTGGTTTGGATATACAATGCGACTAAAATTAACTAGTAGCAGTTTAAAATTTGAAATATTGTACGTTTCATGTCAATATTAGTTTATTTGCCATTAAAACAGAGGAGTTAGTTAATACTTAAAATTTTAAGTGAGGGTGCTCAGTTTCAAAGAGAATTGTGTGTTATCGGCAGAATAAAATTGTTGTAAAAGAAATGGAGAAAATTGTAATATATTTTTCAAAAAGAAATTTGCATTGAAAAATAAGAAAAAATATTAACTAATGCAACTATGTTAAATTTTTCTATTTTCTGGGTTGATACCTGTATAAAAAGCACTTAAATGGAAGTGGTGATTTGAAGTTGGAAACTGAAAGTGAAGTTGGAAGTTCAAAGTAAAGTTGAAGTGAAGTTGACAGTTGAAAGTGAAGTTGAAGTGAAGGTAGAAGTTGACATTCAATTAGTTTTTCAGGTGTTTTAGATTTTGAAATTGGTTATAATTAACTAGTATTTGTTTGAAATCTGGAATGTTGCACGTTTGATGTCAATATTAATTTAGATACTATTAAAATATTGTATTACTTTTTACTTAGAAATTTAAGTAATTACTAGGAGGCTTCGCCCCCTGCTCGCTAGCGCTCGCCAACCCCCGGAACTGCTTTCGCAGTTCATTTCGGATTGCTTCGCAATCCGATGCTCGCTTTGCTCGCTCATTGGATACATTCTTAACGCTAAGCTTTTGTATATTTTTTTGAACACTAAAGTTCCGAAAACTTTTCACTGTAGAAAATTCTAAAACTGTGCATTTAGAATAAAATAGTAATGATTTAGAATGATTTAGAAAATTATGTGAACTGTTTGCAATTTATTAATATTGAAATTTCAGTTGTTGAGAAAAGTAACTGTTGTAATTTTGTTTTAAAGTCTTTCCCACCAGAGGGCTAAAACCATGTGTTGTGAAACAATATGAAATAGTACTGAACGCCGGATGTAAAGCATCGGCTTCGATGAAGATAATTTTGTGAGAACTTTTTTTGATAATTCGGTGAGAATTCACCCGATTAGACATATGATGCTAACTACGTGCTCTTGCTCGCCGAAGCCTATAAATTAAAACGTATTATCGTTTTATATAATATAGATTAACCATATGATGCTCACTACGTGCTCTTGCGTGCCGAAGCCAATCAATTAAAAATTAAAACTGTTGCCAACGCGAGAAAAGAAATATCATCGGTTTTATTGATACATACGTATTAGCGTTTTATATAATACTAGGAGGCTTCGCCCCCTGCTCGCTGGCTCTCGCCAACCCCCGGAACTGCTTTCGCAGTTCATTTCGGATTGCTTCGCAATCCGATGCTCGCTTTGCTCACTCATTGGACACGTTCTTAACGTCTAGCTTTTGTATACTTTTTTGAACACTGAAGTTCCGAAAACCTTTCACTGTAGAAAATTCTAAACCTGTGCATTTCAATATTAATTTGAAATTAAAAACAGTTCGCATATTTTCCTTAATCACACTATTTTAAATTTCAGTTGTTGAGAAAAGTAACTTTTGTAAGTTTTGTTTTAAAGTCTTTCCCACCAGAGGGCTAGAACCATGTGTTGTAAAACAATATGAAATAGTACTGAACGCCGGATGTAAAGCATCGGCTTCGATGAAGATAATTTTGTGAGAATGTTTTTGATAATTCGGTGAGAATTCACCCGATTAGACATATGATACTCACTACGTGCTCTTGCACGCCGAAGCCTATCAATTAAAACGTATTAGCGTTTTACATATTATAGATTATCCATATGATGCTCACTACGTGCTCTTGCTCGCCGAATCCTATCAATTAAAAATGAAAACTGTTGCTAACACGAGAAAAGAAATATAATCGGTTTTATAATACATACGTATTAGCGTTTTATATAATATTGATAGATATTTAGCTTCAGTTGTGAAATGAATGTTCTGAACTGAATAAAAGCTCTATGAATGTTAAAGGAATGGAGGATGCTTTCAAAGGTTTTTTGTAACATTTTTCGAACGTTATATCTTAAACAAATTTAATGAAATATTAAACTATTCTCGGTTAATTCTTTTGTAGTAAACTCTTCACAATACGTAAAGTATTTGTAGAATTAATTTAGTTTCTGCAGGGGCTGAGAACTATTATGAATTAAATGAAATAAAATTTGCCGGTATTATTTAAAAGACTGAAATTGTATGCATATTAAGTCACTATTGCTCTCTATTGTTTTAGTTACCATTAAAATAGAGTAAAAGTTTAATTTCAGATGTGAAAGGTTTGCAACTAGAAACAATTAGTTTTCTTGTAAAATGAATGGAGAACTGGATCACAATAAAACTTTTATTATGGTGGTATATTTTCAGGTAAAAATGATCTAGATATAAAATTAAAAATAATATTTGTATCTGATTGACGTCAATTAATAAATTTTGCATAATGATATTAATAAAGACAGGACATGGAAGATAAACCCCTTATGACCAGCCTAATCAAAAGCCACATTAAAAAGGGATTAAATTGTTCTCATCAGACAGTTAGAAGCATGGGAAGAGATCCATAGTTGGCGATTTATCGAAAAATTAAATAGTCAAAAACAACCAGGTAATTAATATTAAATTTAAAATAATTTAGAAAAATCTCAATCGCCTAAAAATAGCACGAGAATTAATATAACCCTGTAACTGAAACATTTTTGAGGTTATATATATATTCGCTTTTATCTTTATTCATCCAAGTTTTATCATAGGAATCATTTTCAATATCATGTACCGCTATTTCATTATAATTTATTTAATGTATATTTAAAAAAATACTACATAAACCTTAGATTGCTGTGAGTTTCTCAAACATAATTCAAATACACTTGTCTTTTTTGGTAACATACATTTTCTATCTGAAACTAAACACCAGCACTTAAAATTATAAGTAAGAAGTGATATTCTATTTTGAGGATAACAAAACTAATATTGTCATAAACCGTACAAAATCTCAAACTTTAAATAATTACGAGCTACATTTAATGTTAATGCTTAATGTTGAGAAAGCAATTAAATATATTTGTGATTAAAAAATAAATAATCTGAAACTACAAAAATAAAACAAATTTGATTCTTTTATTTTCGAAGAACATAAGGCAAGGTGTGCCTTGAGCTACGCTATCGTTTTATTATAAATAGTTTTTATGCTTACATTACAGACAAAATCAAACAAAAAATTGATGAAATAAGTAAACATATCCTAGAATATTTCTTAAATTTCAATGAATTAATTACTATAAATACTTTTATATCAGTCAATCTAGAGTTTAAAATAAAGCTTATGGACAGAATTATTTAAAAAAATGAATTTACCATGCCTACAGGCAATAATAGAAGAAATATTTCTTTCGACCAAGCTAATTTAAATTTAAAACTAACGACGAATTTTTAGAGCAAGAATTGGACTTTTTTTAAATAAGCAATGCGATTATAGTCTTACAGAACTTTCCTTAAATTTATTAAACTATCATAATTGGAATCAGAACGGCAGACTTTTTTATTTGTAGGATCTTAGGAAAAACTAAATTCTGTCATTAAATTTATAAAGAGAATATAAATATTTCATTGAATAGGAAAGAAAGATAAACCCCTATTAAATTGAATCTACTATCTTAATCCGATATCCAAAAGAAGGCAATTGAATAAGCAGAAAAAAATACCTTTAGTAATAAGAAAATTTAAGTTTGTTGCGACGTTTAATGAATGGATAAAATTGATTCCTTTTTAAATATACAAAAATCAATAAAATATGTTTTGAGAAACAATAATAATTACTTTATTGGTAAATGCTTTTTTATTTTGATATGTTTTATTAACTCTCTTTAGAGTGTGAGAGGGTGGAATTTTGTAGTTAATATGTTATCGTTTTTCGACCAACTAAAAGTACTCAAATATCAACTGGAAATCAGTTAGTTTGCAATTATCTTTATACTAATATTAGGAAAATTTATAATATATTAGCATTAAATTTTTATTCTAAAAATACTCTGTAGAAATTTATTGTTCAGTTGCCCCCTTTTTTGGTGTTGGGTCAAACTAAATATATTTTTAAATAGAGAACTGCAGTTATCGTTCAGAAAATTATGTAAAATTGTCTAAACAACAACAGTTGGAAAGAATTAGTACGAATATATTGATAAATGTGGATGTGCTCCTGTGGATGTGTGTCGGTTTTTTAAACCAAAAAGTATAGCAATGAAGGCCTAATTTGATTCGAATGTACTTGAATATATGTGTTATCGAAAAAAAATACACAAGATAAATAAATGAAACTATAATAGTGTAAAATTAAATAAAATTTTGACTACAGTGTACTTATAATTCAGAATTTATTACTGTAATAAATTATTCACATTCTGCAACTTTATCTTTTAATTTTAGCCTTTAGACACGCAAATAATAAAGATTACGAATAAATTAAGAAAAAATACTTTAAAGGAAATCAAACTTTTATAGCCAACATTGGTGTTTATCTGAGAAATGAATTAAACTTGTGGACGAATTCGAAGTAAAAATTCATAATTTTGATTTGATAATTTATTGCAAAATAAAAATTTCGAAATAGGCGAAATAAATTTTATATATGATTTCACAATATATAAAATTATATATAAAAAACGATTCAGCTTTATTGATAAACTTCCTTGAATATGAACACTGTATAATGAGGAACTTTGTCTAAAACTAAAAATTATGAAAGTTTCAACAAACTATATAGTAAATAACATTAATTTAGTTAGTGTAAGTAGGAGACTGCTAACACAAAAACGGAATACTCAAAATATGCAATTCTCATTTATGAAAACAATAATGATATTTCTTCGAGATTTTTTGTGTTCAATGAATTATTCGGTGATTTATTTAATTTGAATACTTGAATGCAATGATAAGAAAAGGAAAGTAACAATACTTTTCAAGTTATGAATATTAAGACATTGGCATCATAGAAATTTACTAAGAGAGATTAAGGATTTTAAGTGACTAGAAGTCTTTTTTTCTTCATTTTCTTTTAACAAAATTTAGACGTATTGTCCAATTTTTCCCACTTAATAAAAAATTAAAGATTTACAGACATATTAATACAGATTAAACATAATTTACAGATTCAATACAGGTTTTATTAGAAATATACATAAAAAAAAAATTCTCCCATATTAGTGAAGGACACTTCGGGTACCTTCCTTGTAAGACGAACACTGTATAAAGCGGAACGTTGTCTAAAACAAAAAGTTATGGAAGTTTCAACAAACTATATGATAAATAGCATTAATTTAGTTTCTGTAAGTCGGAGTCTGCTTATGCGAAAACGGAACACATCACAATATATGAGATATTGTGTAAAATGGAAATGTTTTTCTGATTTGTGCAATTATTAATGATGCTTATTTCTTCGGATTCTGTTGTTCAATTAAACTATTCAGTGATATTTTGAATCTGTGAATGCAATGAAATGGAAAAGAAAAGTAACAATACTTTTCAAGCTATGAATATTGAGAAATTGGCATCATAGACAATTATCAGGAGAGTTTAAAGATTATAAGTTGAGAAATTGGCATCATAGACAATTATCAGGAGAGTTTAAAGATTATAAGTTGAGAAATTGGCATCATAGACAATTATCAGGAGAGTTTAAAGATTATAAGTTGAGAAATTGGCATCATAGACAATTATCAGGAGAGTTTAAAGATTATAAGTGTATATTATATTATAAGTAAATATTATTTTTAATTTTAACAAAATTTAGAAATAATATCCAATTTTATAGACTTGCTATTTACAATTTGCAAAATTCAGTAGCACAATCTAACTCTTAAATTAAATCATTATTACTGAAAACAAAAGTGCTTGCATAGTGTAAACAGTTTAAAACTTAATTCAAATAATTTATTATTTTTATTTCTCGTAGACTTTCTTTCAAAGTATTAAAATAATGTTTAGTTATATTCGTGTGAGGGAATTTTAATCTTTGTATTTCTTAAAAATAGGTGTTTGTGTAAGGTGTAAAACTGTCTAAAACTTGATTTTTGTTCAACGGACCATTTTGTTCACTATACATGTATTATCAATTCACTTGAAACCCTATTAAAAATCTGAGACAGAACAACTAAAAAATCTTTCTAAGTACTAGTATGACTACACTAATTTTAGTACATAAAATGATAGTTTCAGACATTTCACTTCTATTTCAGCTTATATTCGTAAAATTATTTGAAAAAATTCACACTGAGAAAAAATGATGGTTAAAACTGCGAAAATGTGGTAGCATTCACCATGCTTGTAGTTGTATGGGAACACTTAAAAGCTAAGTAATTTTTGCTAAAAATTAACTATAAAATATTGTTTTAAAATATGTGATAAAATTTGGTAAATGTGGTAAAATTTAGCAATTGTATCGTAATAACGTAGAACATATTAAAAAGTAAATTTACTTTTCCCTTTTTATTTTAGTTTTACTATACGTGTGGTAATGAGTATTATAATTTGGAAAATTATAATTTGTGGTAACAGTACTATATAACGGGAAAAATTACTGTAACGAAAAGTTTAAATACATTATAGTTTGATTTTCCTTACCAGTATAGTTTTTTTAACCATAAATGAGATCACCATACAGTTTGGTAATTTTACCTGGCTGTATTTTTGGTATTTCTTTTCTTCTTGCAATCGTATGATTCACTATTCTGGAAGATTAAATTCTTAAAGATTTATTCCAGAATTTTTAAGTTTACAATTAAATTCCTTAACACCAGAGTTTTATTTTAAAATAAACCGCTTAGAACTTTTTACTAACACTGAGTGAATTTAACACTATATATCTTTGCATGTTTATTTTTAAAGCATTAAAGTTGCTACAAAGTTTCACAACATTTGAAAGGGTAAGTGCTTACCCACACAATATTTTAGCAAATTCGAAGGGATTTTCCTCCTACTCATTTCATGACGCGAAAAATAAATAAGTAAAAGCGAAATATTAAGCTGAAAATAACTTTTTATACTTGTGTTTCTAAAGTATTCATTTATAACTGTCTTTATTTATATATTAAAGAGAAGATTATGCATGAATGATTTCTGAAAAGAGATTGTCACCTAAGGGATTTAGAGTATCAATTCAATTCTCTCAACTTATGTTTTGATGTAGCAAATTATAGATATAATAGAATGTGATTTTGATAAGTTTAAATCTAACTTACGTCTTTAAGGAACGAGAATAAAATGACAATTAAAAATCAAAAGTAGGTTTAAGTATTTTCTATTTTTCAATAATCTTTTTTCCGATTTTAATATATTTCTTATTCTTCCTCTTGTTTATTTTTCGTCTTATTATTTATCAGATTTATTCTTATGGGAACTATTCAAAAAATAATAATAAAAAACGCATTTCTATTGGTTATGAGGGTTATTTTGCTTATTGCTAAATAAAAAAGTGACTATTAAAATTTAGTGTTTGTGGAAAGGGATTGGTTTAAAGGAACTTTTTTAAAACATAGTTAGTGTTTAGATTGAAGTTTTTCTTCATAATAAAGTTAAGAAATCCTTTTAACAAAATAAAATTTAGTATAATTTACAAAAATCTAATTAATTTAAAGTAAATTAATTTTGCATCAATAGTTTCACAGAAATGTTTTTTGACATGTGCACAATCCTCATTCCATTAAAATACAATTTAGGCAAAAAAAAAAAAAAAAAACATGGTTTCAAACTATATTCTTATTTTTGTTTAGATGAAGTATGTTTAGCTGATTTTAAAAGAAAATGCTACTTTGCTTTTAATTTAACTTTTTTCCTGTCAAATTAAAATATAAACTTTTTTCTAAATTTCAACTTATTTAAATTTGCTGCAAACAGCAGTTACAAAACTTTATATTGCGTATAAAACTCTCTTTTTTTGTCCTTCTTATATTTATTTTATTTTAAATTCCAAAAACAAATTCTATGGAATGTGTAGTTTTTGGGGAATGTTTTAATTTTCTAAATTACGTTTTGAGACTCATTTAGAAAATAAATTTTTTGACACGCATATATTTTTTTAAACTGTGTTTACTGATCCAAAAATATTTCAGTAAAAAACTTCGCGTTTTCTACGTAGGATTTCATCACTTCTAAATATATCGTTAAAATACAAGGGAAGTATTTGATTGTGTGGCGTAACTACCACTACGAAAATTAAACATGAATTCACTAGTATATAAGACGTGCTAACTTGAATCAATCTTGAGGTACCCTTTGATAGATGAAGGTTGGCATAGTCGTCCCTCCCGCCCTCACGTCCGGGTCACCATTGAAGTAAGCGAAGATAGCTCCTTTGTAATACTAATATTTTATTGAACATATTTACATTATATACAAGTTGGTTTGAATTACAAGAAACATCATCACAGCTGGTGATGGGAGAAATACTGGCAGGCTGCCATATGCGTGATGGTATTTATGCAATTCTAAGAATATGATGACGTCAGTACTCTTCATTCAGTTCACTTCAATTGTATAGTAATACGTTATAATATTTTTTTAAAAAAAAAACTACGCCTTCAGAAATAAAACTCTCACTCTTGACGCTTCAGCAATCTTTGTGCTATACATTTTGAGAATCATTTCGTCACAATATCTGGTGGCTTGTGACAAAATGCGAATTCTCAAATATATAACGAAAATGTTCCCTCACCGCAGTGCATTCTGAGAGAATGTTCACGAGAATAACGAAACTAGAATGAAGACTAGATGATCGAAATTAAAGTGATGAAAAAACCAGACCGGTGTATGGGGGTCAAAGAGTTAAACTTGAGCCAAAAAAATTTAGGGTTCGAACCCCTATTATCACATATGTGTAATTTATATCTCCATTTTATCTGTCCTTCTTGTGTTGCTTGAGCGACTTTGATCCATCTATGGGGTGCTCACCGTAAAGTGATTATTAGAGAAGTTAGATAAATTAAGTGCAACGAGTTTGTTTTTACTGGAAGAAATAAAATGACTGAATATTTCTATAATTTCGACGAAATTTGCTTCTTGGAAGAAGTTATTTCATCACTTTGACAAAATATTCACTAAGAGTATGAACCAGGTAACTGTTTCGTTATAAAACGACCAAAGTTTCTTGAAGTTTGAATATCCATTTTTTGCAGTATATTTATAGTCTTTGTATAATGCTTAGTTTCATTTAAGAAATGTAATTTCCAGTAGCTGTGCTTTTGCTTTGTATTGTATCTGTTTAGTTTAGCTGGAATATTAATTTAATAAATATTTTATACCTTATTTTAGGCAGATAATGGTAAAAGGATAATATTTAAATTCAGTACAACGGAATGACTGTGAATGAACCGTAAATCTATCTTATTACCTATTAGTAAAAATATTTTTATCATGAAACTGTTAGTTAACCTAATAAAAAAAACTTTTACATTTCGACTTTCTACAGTTAAAATAGTATTTTGCTCGTACATAGCTAAGTTTGCTAATCCGCAAAGAAAAGATGGTTTCAAAAATGCATTAGTTCTGTTCTATTTTTAAAAAAAATTTATATCGTGAGCAAGATATATTTTCAACAGCGTATACCTTCAAAAAAACAACAGAATTTTTTTTTACCACTGTATCTCCAAAAAAGATATATTTAGATAGTTCCAAACTTTTAAGGTTTCAATTAGCTTTAATATACGCTAAATGACATATCTGTATAGATTACTTCAGGAATATCATAACAAATAAAAAATATTTGTTTACCCTCAGTTTGAATCGTGAGATTTTTTTTAAAACCATGAACACAGAATAGAACTATTTGGCAGTTATGTAAATTTTAAAGTTACACATTAAATCCAAAACCCAGCCATCATCATTTTTTTCTTAAATTTATGCTTCCAAACCTCTGAGCTTTTCTTTTCTTATGCCAGAGGCATTTCTTTTTTCGATCGACCAGTTAGTGTACCGACTAAAAGAGTGAAAGAAAATATAAGTCACACGGCGGCAAAGACTTAATGTCGTTAGTACGGCCCATGACTTCAAAGGCCTCAGGAAACCTATAATTGGTGAAAAAGGTAGAAGCTCATAGCAGTGGAAGGGAAAAATGATGATGTTGTGAGGGAAAATAATAACTGAAGGGGAAAAATAAGTCGAAAACTTTAGTTAGAGGTGTGATAGTTTAACTTCAAGATCAGCAAAAAAAGAGTAAAAATCTTTAGGGATCAAAAAAAGAAAGAAAAAATATTGTTCAATTTTTGTTAGAAGTAAAATTTTATGATAAATGTAATATTTACGCAAACAATAATGTGAATGTTTTGATATGGTGAAATCTCAATACTCACTTTCACACTTAGTTCAATTTCTTCCCAACTACATTCAAAGTAATCTGAATTACAATACAAAAAAGTTTAACTAAAAATTAAGAAATATCTAACTACTTGGCGTGTTTAAAAAATTTCAGTAAATATGAATGGAAATATTAATAATTTTAAAAAAAATTGAAACAAAACAAGTTTTCTTATCACCTAAGCAACACTAGTTCACCACAAAGTGTTTTCGACGTTGCCAAAAAAGCTGCTGCAATGAGCCAGTAAAATTTTGTATTAAAATAAATTGAAAAATGGGAATATCTATCTCACGTCTCAAAGAAATGCAGCACAAAATGTAAACACATTTTGCTCATATCCTCACCTTTACGAGAGATAAGGTTAAAATTATTCTTAAAACTCCAATTTCAGACACCCACCGTTGATCTCCGACAGATTCTATCCCAAAAGCTCAATGTTGTTGGATATCATACTTGCTGATGGTCAACCTGAACATGGCTCGTCACCAGGTTGTTTTTATTTTTCCGAAAACATTTAAACAATCTTTAATGCATCTTCTACAACTGCACTGTCCACATCGACCAATATTGCATGTAATTTGGAAGACAGGTATACCCAATTTGGAACAAAACTTCTGAATTAACCATTGATGTGTTATATTTTGATATTAGCTCTTGCGCTCACTTTGTTAAACTCCATTGCACAATAATCTGCATCGGTTTTTCTCATTCTTCACTACATGCCGTCCCTCTGTGCTTGCTCTTAGCCTATATTTAACTCGCTGAGATTTTGATATATTTTGACAGTTACCAAATGCTTTGGATATTCCTTTTTAATAAAAATAAATAAATAATTATTCTGATTTGTTTCAGAAAAAAGTGGACTGTAATTGAGACTAGTGAAAGCATGCGAACTAGCTACTAATTTCTCGCCACCAATGGATGGATGGTATCGCTTTTCAGATTTTCGAAAACGTTTAAACTTGTCGTAAGCACATCTTCTGTGCATCACAATTGTTCCGTTGTACGTAATTCTGAAGCCATTTTTATCCATTTTTTTCAAATTTAATATTTATGTGTTACTACATATCAATTTGACAGGAGTTTTTTCACACAATTTTTGAACTCATTGCTAAATAATGTGCAACGCTTCTAGCATTCTTGGCTGCATCGGAATAATGCATTAGACATAACGTAATGAGCATCCTCTCTCTGCTGCATATATATATATATATATATATATATATATATATATATATATATATATATATATATATATATATATATATATATATATATATATATATATATATATATATATATATATATATATATATATATATATAGCTTTGAATTAATGTAGCATATGAACATGATATAACAGTGAATATAATACAGACTAAATAACAACAAAATATTTTTAAAAAAATGCATGTAAATTTGCAAATGATATTACAATATTTGCAATATTAGCATTACATTCAATAGTGGAATAGTTCAAAATCTAAGGACACAGAATTTTAGTGCAGCTTAAGATTATTAAGGAATTAAGTAAATATGATTATTTGAAAATGAACTTTCAGAAAAGTGTTGCTACCAACTTAAAAAACTCAATTTAATTTGTAAATTTTTGTCATCTCAAAGAAAGCTATTTTCCTTTTTCCACTTTTCTGAATCTATTAGTTTTCCATTCGACAATCTAAAATAATGCACTTTCCAGTGAAAAATGATTTAACTCTAATTACCCAATAACAAACAACCTTTCTATTTGCAATGCTATTTCTCAAATTGCAAAAATCGCAATCCATCATGTCCGATCTATAACCCCCTTAATTACTTAAAACCTGATTAAAACTGCATTTTTGTTCTACAATTGCATTGATAAATATCCCAACCCATCCCCTTCTTCATCTTTAAGCGTTGCCACACAGAAAATGGAAATCTTTCGCCCTCTTCA
Organism: Parasteatoda tepidariorum; assembly: GCF_982258835.1. Classification (NCBI taxonomy): domain Eukaryota; kingdom Metazoa; phylum Arthropoda; class Arachnida; order Araneae; family Theridiidae; genus Parasteatoda; species Parasteatoda tepidariorum. Next base: position 10,319,462 of record NC_141755.1, on the reverse strand, counting down.
TTTGGATTGTTCATTTGTCTTTGACTTAACGCAAACGATTTTTCTTCCCGCCGCTCTCATCAGTTATTTTTCCATTTTTAGAAGTAACTTTTTTTTCCGTTGTTGTTTTTCGAACTACATGCACGAGATTTTACAATCAATTTCTACACATAAGCATTCTAAACTATGTAATTCGTTCTTTTGTTTTCTCTGGGACTGATAGAGAAGAATTACCAAAAATAAATGAGCAAAGTAATTCACTGGCAGCAAAATTGTAGTTAGTTTCAAATAAGATTACAAAAATAAAAATGCAATTCGTGAGAGAATCACTGTTACTTTAATTTCAGAAGTTTATATCGGTGAATTGTATTCTTAATGTCGGTGAATTATAATCAGAAAAAAAATTTTTTTTACAAAGATAATATCACTGCAAATTTATAAAATTGTATAATACAAAACTTTATTACCCATCAATACTATTTCAAATAACATTATTTTTCCGTTAGTGTATTAGACTAATAACTAATTAGACTTTTAGTGATAATTAATAACAATATTCTAAATGCTATTGTAAATTATGATTTTCCATTCTGTGCATTATTCTTATAAGTACACTGCAAAAATTTCAGTTTCAAATTACAATAAAAATATCAGAACTCGGGGTGGAGGCATTTTTTGCAGCAAACTCCATTTTTGCTTCAAGATGTTACGGAACAAAAATTCTGATACACCTACCATAATTTTTACAGTGATAATTACAGTAAAATCAAATTCATTGAATCGATCTAATTAAAATCACAGTCTTGTTTGTTTGCTTAACAAATCACAAATCGTTTGTTTCTTCAACTTGAAATATCCTCTAAATTATTCGAAAGAATCAGTAGAACAAAACATACCATTTTGAATAATCTAATGCATTTTGCAAAAAAACATTTAATACTTGTGGAGTGTTTAAATTTTAAACAACTAAGAGAAGCTAGTTTCCTGCGAATTGCACTGCAAAAACAACTGCACCGTAAAATCCATTTTTTACCGAAGCATATTACGGAACAAAAAATCTGAAAAGCCGAAATGTTCACAGAAATAATTATCGTAAAATCACTGAATCACACCGTTATAAAAAAATATCACAGTTCATAAAAAAACTTACATTAGATCTTAAGAAATTTTTTATGGATTGTTTAATTACGACAATAAAATTTATCTCCTTGGCAAATGTTTTGCTTTTTTTTCCCACTGTAAATTACTCTTCATATTAATTTGAAAATCTAAGATAAATCAGACAAGTCATAGCCATAAAAGCAATTTTAACAATTCGGCAGCTTATTTTATTCCATTTTTCTTTATTTCATTTTGTTTATATTAATGTGCATTAAAACTTTTTATAATATTAAATACCACTTAATCTAAGTTTAGAAGCACAATTTGTTTCTATTTCAGTTACAGATTTCAACAGATTTCTAAACATGAATATTTCGAATAGAACAAATAAAGATCTATGCATTTCTTATTCGATAATCTGTAACAGAATTTTAAGAATTGTTTTTCAAAACAATAGTATGTGGGTTGATTCGTACGTGTCTTTCCAGAAATTCTATTTTCATTTTAAGACAATGTATTCGCGTTATTTGTTTAAAAAACTAGTAGATTCTGGAGATAAAATACAAAGTTTGCTTTGTTGGAATATCCTAAAAGTTTTTTATGCGTAATTTTGCTATATATATACATATATATATATATATATATATATATATATATATATATATATATATATATATATATATATATATATATATATATATATATATATATATATATATATATATATATATATATATATATATATATATATATATATATATATATATATATAACTGTAAATTCAAATTAAGAGTTTTTCTTCATTTTGAACTTATCTAATGAGTTCTGTTTACTTGCAGCTCAAGCGCAATAAATGAAACTCATTGTTTTTCTTAACTTTCTTCGTGTTTTCTTGTATTTATTTATATATATATATATATATATATATATATATATATATATATATATATATATATATATATATATATATATATATATATATATATATATATATATATATATATTTGTCGTTTAAATTACAACCAAAAACCATTTTGGTATTTTTATTTATAAAAAAATTTATCGAGAATTAATTTTGTAATTTAAAGAAATTTCAATGATGAAAAACTGGTCCTCTCAGACTTAAATAAGTGCAAATTTGAAAAAAAGTTATTCTTTGTTATTCCTAAACTGTGTTAATAAGATTTTACCAGTAATGCAGAAAAAGACACCGGTGTTCCCTGCTGTATTTCCTAATCGTAAATTATTAAAATGATAAATGTAATATTTTTATTTTACTTAATTGTTTTGACCTAAATTAATTAAAAAAATGAAAGAAGTACGAAAATATGGTCATGCAGAAAATCCTCAGCGGCCATGTCGTATGATTATGCGGAATGTAAAAGATCCCTGGAGTGCCTCATTGGCTCTTGGCATTTCCGGCAAAATTAACTTCCTAGTGCACTTTAGCATCCAAATAGAGTCTCGGTGCTGCCATCTAGTGTGGCAGAAACTAGACGTCCAAATTAACATGACCAATGGTATCTCACCCATTGTGGTGGTCCTGAAAGAATGGATACCACCTCTGGAGAACGCACTAGGTCTGCTCATCGGCAAGACCGATTGTGCAGCTCATTGGAAATAAAAAAAAAGAAGTGCGAAAAATGTATTTAATAAAAACTCGGTGTCAAGGAGTTAAGAAGAACATTACTATTATTTTAACAATAAAAAGCCTTTATAAGATAACATTGTCAGCATTGTGGTAGCAACAAGCCGTTATTGGAATCTGCATGACCAGCAACTCCAGGATTTGAACTCGGGTTACCTGAGTCGCAGCAGCTCTTGTGTTTGGTTACGAAGAAAAACATAAACTGTATTTATCTTATAAGTCTTACTCGTTGAAATCATACTTAAGTTTAAAAACGTTTAAAACTGCATTTTTCCACCCTAGTAAAAATGTCTGACAATTAAACCTACCAAACAATTATATCTAAAAACAGATAATAATCCGATAGAGTATCAATTTCAAAATGAAGACGAATTGCAATTTTATTTTTACATTGTTCTAAATCATAAAATAATTTCTAAAAAGTAAGAGCGATTAGAGAAAATAATCGTAAAATGATTGGAAAAAAGTAACGTTTTCTTACGATAAACAAAACTGCATTTCAAAAACTAGAATTTAAGTAAACAATTTTAATCAATTTATGATTAGGATGAAGAACAAAGGAAAACAGTTATGAGAGAAACAGTTTTAAACCGTCAAATCGACAGAGAATATCTGTAAACAGAAAAAAAAGCAGCAGCCTTCTGGTATCTATTTATCTTTAAAATTCTTATTATTAAACAGTTTTCTTCAGTAAAAACTATGTTTTCTTTCTGTATAATTTACAGTTATCTTTTTACAGTGTAGGAGCAAACTTTTTCATTTACAGTTACAAAAATGTCGCTTGAATAACCCGGAAGAAAATGAAAATATTTCATTCCCGAATTACCTAGAAACTCAATCTGTCAAATGCCTTTTTAATAATTTTTCCTGCTTGGTTAATTGTTTAAGGCCTAAATTATTCCTCAGTTATTTTAAATAGCAATTAATAAATAATAATTTAAAAAAAAAATATTAAAATAGTTCATTAAAATAATAATTTTAAAAAAAATAAAAATTATGAAAAAATTATTAAAATAATTCATTAAAATAATAATTTAAAATATAAAATAAAAATTATAAAAAATTATTAAAATAATTCATTAAAATAATAATTTGAAATATAAAATAAAAATTATAAAAAATTATAATTAAAAAACTATATATTTCTTATACCTTTAATAACAGATACTGGCAGTTTCGTTAACAACAGATAAAATAATTATGTTTTAAGAAATTCATACTTAGCACTCTAATTAATAAAGTTTAAAGAATCATATACTACACCGATTTACAAGTGATAAATTTACTTCAGGTATGGTTTGCTGTGCTTGTACATTCAATAGAAGTTTTCCAAATGTAAATAATATATTTCTCTCCTGAATTTACGTCAACAAAAACTAAACGATTAAGACAGTCAACTAATACATTATTACCCGTTTAAAACGTTTTAAAAGTTTGAAAAATATTAAGTTTATTTTTCATATTCTACTTACGTTTCCCAACCGGTGCTAAACGTAGTAAAAGTTCTATTAAAACTATGGTCACTTTTTTGTGTTCTTAGTAATTTAAAAATAATATTTTAATTAAATACGATAAAGAATGTGTTTTACTTAGCAAACTTTAACATTATTTGATACACGTTCAAACATAAATTTAGTCATTTTCAGCTTTTTAAAGAAATTTTTTGACATATATTGTATTGTTAACTTGATGGATATCCATTCTCAGTGCGAGGTGGAAAAATGATTTTTTCCCTAATGACCACCTGTGTTAACATCCGTCAATTCAAGCATATATAGGGCGATTTTGTTGACCTCTCTTACAGGGGCACTACATTAGATGGGCCAACGTCACTCCCACAGTAAAGACAGATAGTACAGAGAAGGAAAGAACATCCATACTTTTCCCGGGATTCGAACCCAGAACATCTCTACACGGACAGCTCCCTGCCCTCTACACAAGCCGGTCGGCAAGGGGTGAAAAATTAAATTATCAATAAATCAGTACTGAACAATGCCACGACACGAAACTGAGCCAATATACCAACACAATTAATAGAGCTAAAATAAATGTATTGTTTTTATTTCATAGTTTCGTTTTCCTAGGCAATAGATTAGCGAAGTTAGATTAAGCAAAACAAGTTTGTAATAGTTCAACCCATCAAAACAAAGATTAATTTTATTCAGTATTTCTTTTTTCATAACCCTCGTTGAACAGCCGATCCGATTTTAGGTTTACGACTACAAATGATCAACTCCATAGCCTTGTAATTTTGAACCCAATCCAGAAGACAAGGGAACTCCTGGATAAAGTATTCAGTATCTTTTGACGTGATGGCATTGATTGAGGACAACTCATAATAGCAAAATTTACCATAAATAAGTGATTTTCGCTAGATGTTTAAACTCCACAGTATTGATGCAGTTTTGCTAGGTTCCAAATATACTGATTTTATCTGTGTTAGCGAACTTGCTTCTGTTAAAAATTGCACCATTTCTCAAAAGTGCCTATTGCAAAACTTAATTCGGCACCATTAGCGTTAATGACATTATTTTACGTTTTACCTAAATGAATAAATATCATTTCACCCACAATTTTAGCTTTTTGTACATAGCTTATAGTTTTATTTTAATTAGAACCTATTATTAAATGTAATTAGCCATCAATAACTTCAATAATAGTAAGGGAATTTTTAATTTTTTTGTAGATCAATTAGTACCATTTCTCTATTAGTTTTGCGTTTTGATATACTTTTTTTTTCTTTCAGTTAGTACATATTAGCAAAATCAATTGAAAAGCTTGAATAATATGATGGCGATTTACTACGTTTTTCGTAAGTTAATTCTTATAATATCTTCATTATTTTTTCTGTCATAATTTCTCCATTAATTTACTTGCTCTTTAGAAAGGAACTTATTTTTTTTTATTCCAGTTAGTACCATTTAGCAAAAATAATCAATCATTTTTGCCGTTATTTTGCGTAAAGAGTATGGCGAAATTTTACCATTTTCCCTCACAATTTAGTATTCCTCTATTAATTGTGCTTTTTAGCGCAAAAATTATTTTTTCAAACACCATTAATATTTAATTACTTAGTTTTACAGAAATAACTAAAAAACAAAATAAGCACGTGGCTTCAGATTACTTGAGAATACTTATTTGGTAACGTAGTCTACAAATGCCACCGCTCCTACGTTGATCATTATGTTTATCAGACGGAACGAATAAAAGTAATTTAATGTCTAAGAACTTGCAATAAATCCTTTTTGGTTAATGTGAGCTATAAGAATGCAAACATCACTGATTCAAACTTTAAAATATTTGGAGAAAAAAATCACGATTTGCTTGCCGTTTCATTTATATCAATTGCACTAGCTACAAGACAATAAGAAATTTTCCTTTTTTAAAATGTCGATCTTTAACAATTTATTGGAAATTTTTGAATAATTTTCATGATCGGGGGCAAAAATGTTGGCTTTTCACACACTTTCTAAGCTTTAGGGCACTAGCTTAAAATGTTCTGGAGTTATAAGAGAGACAGACAGACAAACTCTATCCCTTCCTTTTATTATTATAGATTATTCAATATAGCTTAAAGAGAAATGAATATTTTTTTCTCTACTTTCATATGTTTTCTATCAATTATAATATATTTATTGTGAAGAATTCAATTTTTATTTTGCAAATATAAATTACATAATTAATACTTATGACACCTCTACAACAACTCGCTTGTATTCTTCAACAAAGCAATTCAAGCAGGAGAATATAGATAATATGTTTATTGTAAAAAATATTTTAAAGACTTGTTGGGATGGTGAGAATAAAACATTCAAACATCAGAAAAATAATTAATATAAAACTAAGCCTTATTAAACATAAATATATATTTAAAATAATCGAAGCATATCCATTCTATATTAAAACATATTCCTAAAAAGCAAACTTATTATTACCTAAATAATGAAATTTGAAATACAAAACATTTTTAAGGATTTTTAACCATAAAGTAATTTGAAAAAATTTCATTTTGAAATGATTAATTTTAATCAGTTCCCATTAAAAAGTAAAGTTTGTAGAAATTTAGGAGGCTGTTATAAATTAGCAAAAGCAGATTTTTGTATATTTTATTCTAGAATTCCAATTAGTCATTGGTGTAAAAAATTAATAGGAAGAACTCAAACTAAACTTTCTCATGAATTCATTGAAAATTAAAACACTTTTAAAAAACTAGAAAATTGCGTTGCATTTAGTAAATATGTGACGAAAAAGTTTTAAATCCACGCAACAGAAGCTGCATCAATTAATTTTTCAAAGAACTTCATTTTTTAACTTTAGCAAAAATGATTGAAATTACTGCTGTACAACGAAAGCTGTAATTGTTATAAAAAGATAAGTTTAAAATAACAAATGTGAAATAAAGGACATTCTATTTTCTCTTAGGCGAATTGTAGGTTATTTTCTTACAAAATGAAGTCCCTTTTTAATTTGGAAAAAGAGAAAAAAAGTTCTTGAATAACTTTAGGCGCTTTATACTTTCTTTCTATAATGAAATGAGTTGATCAACTTATGCCAAGGCAAGCAAAGTGCTGTAAAAATAAACAATTATTCTATACATAGCTTTTTATCACATGCTGCTAATTAAATATTAGTCTTGAACTTATGAATAGTTTGGTTAATAATTGAGAGGCTAATTAAAAATCGGCCGTGATAAATCTGAAAGGAACTTATTACTTGAACATTAATTTTTATGTTGCATAAAGTATAAGATAGCTGTAGGTTTGAGATATCCGTTGAAGATAACATTTCTCTTATTAAAAAAATTCTGTAAAAAATACAGAGAGAAAATTAAAATTAACTGCAAAATTTCTTCTGTAAATTCAAGATATTTTTTACTACTAAGTAAGTATAAATAAGAGCAAGTTCTTCAAATGCGTATAACATTCTATTTAAAGAAGTAACTGTAAATACCGGTTTCTCTCTTTACATTTTTCTTACGAAACTTTCGTTCTGACATTTCAATATATTATTGTTATTTGTTTCATAGGCAAGTTGAGAAAGTAGTAGTAGATTGAATTATGCTTACTACGGCTTCGGTAGGGGTTCGATTACCCGTATTAAAAGCTTGATGTCAGATCAATTTGCGCATTTTCTGATTGTGTTTTACTGTGCCAGATTCCAATATTACGTAATGCCCCTAATAGTTTCAGGGGTAGGAGAGTAACTTATAGGGGAGGTGGGACAACTTTTTTTAATACTGCAATACTTGTAAATATTTTTGTATTTTTATAGTAATTTTTTTTTTAATTCTATGTAGTTTTATGTGCGATGCCTGATGAGAAAATTTTTTTTCCTGTGTTTAGAGAACGAAAATCAAATTTTAAATTTCAAAATCAAGTGCAACTTTTATCTCAAGAGGGAGTTACTAACTGAGAATTCTAAAGAATGATATTGTTTGTCTGTTTCACGGGTTTTTTCACATGACGTTATTTTAAAATGTAATAGCCATGAGGTAGTAAGGATAAACCGTAAAAACTGCTTTCCTCCCTTATTTGCCGGATATGTCCTCAGACTGCGTCGCGTAGTTGCAGCAAAAGCTAGTTAAAAGTTAAAGTTAAGCTAGTAATGCTAGTTTTGCTTAAGCTAGTTAAGCAAACTGAGGAAGGCTAGTTTTCCTCAGTTTGATGCGCCATCTTCTGACGAACTTTAGTCGCAAGTTATGAAAGTAAGTGAAAATAAATACTGGCAAACCATATTTTTTTATTAAATATGTATTTAGTGGACATTAATTGAATTAATATTCTACGCTAATTCATTCACACGTTGAATATGTGCTCTGACGTTAATTGGGTTTAGGGGAAATGCCTGCATATGGGGTATAATCTGGTCATGTCTGAAGAAATCTACATATCCTTGAAGTAGCCTGTTCGGAGTCTTGCAGTTGAAAATGAAAGTATTGCATTTCTTTCGGGGGAGACTGTAATCCCTAGAGAGCAAGTCCCCAATTATTGTTTAAATAACAAAATGATTAATTTTAAGTTTCACTCCTGTGTCATTGTAAACTAAATGTGTGAAGCCATATAATAAAACTCCAGTATAATAAAACATTATACTACTCCAGTATAATAAAACATTTTGGGATTTTTCTATTATACACCTTTTAATTTCGAATGCAACAATCTGTTTTATTTAAAATTTTTATTGAACGTATTTTTCATACTTAATTCATTATTTTGTGTTAATTTGGGTGAAAATAAGTAAAATATATTATATTTAGCATTTTCATAATTTACGGTCATGAAATACTCGTATCCTCTTCTGCGTTAAGGGTTAAATCTTCCACGCACGGTCACTTCCAAACAATAATTGTTCAAATTTGCACTTGATTTCAGTTATTTTGATCTTAAAAAAGCAGTTATTCGTCATTGATATTTCATCAGTTTACAAAATCAATTATTGATAAATTTTTGAATTTTTTTACGATTAAAAAATATCAAAATATATTTTTACTCGTGTTTAGAGTGTCAGAAAAAAAAATGGTCACCTATGTAATATGTAAAGTGTGTAAGGCCTATTATTTTTGACGCAATTCTTATTCCCAAATAAATACATATAGTAATTCGATCAATATGACGAAATTTTCTTTTGTAGTATTTCTTAGGGTATGGTACATTTAATAACGTAAAAAAAATCGTACATTTTGAGTATTCATTTTTAAGGGTGTATTTATTACCGTAAATTTTCAAAAATGTTTTTTGCTATGTAACGCATATCCCCTATATACTTTGACCGATAATGCAGTTCTTATTCAATAAAAAAAATGAAAGAAATGGAATAAAGCTAGTGTTCTTCTAGAAAGTCAAAAGCAAGAAATGTAATTTTCACATTATCTTGAACGTGCTACTTCCTTACCGTGGGTCCACAATTGAAAAGAAATACACACAATGCCCTTTTTCTTATATTGTTACCATAGTAACGTGAGGTTTCTGCAAAAGGTTCGGTAATATTAAAAGCGAAAATAAAAAAAAGGATACTAGAATCTTCTTACATGCCAGATATTTTTTACCTTCCTTTTTTGGATTCAAGATTGTTGTTTGAAGGATGTTATGTTTACTTTTCACGTAGCGATTTTCTTATCTTGTATTACTTTTTCTTAAAAGAAATACTACCTGGTTTTCTTTGAAGTCAGCGGATATAAGCGGAATGTTTTGATTCTCATATAAGGTGCATAGATAATATGTTATAGTTGAAGGGCACTTGCAAGAACATTTCAGCACTACTTTCTAACACTATTATTTACACTTATTTATTTTTCCCATTTTGATTTCAGTTGAGATTATTTCAGCACTAGCATAGCAGGAAAAATATTGATAATATGAATACTACGTTTTACTTACAGAAATATATCTTAAATGTAATCGTTTTTAAAGTAATCTAAAAAGAAAATTTCAACTACTTAATATCAAATTTAAACAAAGTCTTTTTACTTTTACTTTATTATAAGATTTAGTTATAATTTCATTTTAAGCTATATAAACACCAAGTACGAAAAAATATAAGCTTATCGATCGCTTATCATCGATCGCTTATCGATAGTTTTAAGTAGTTATGTATCCAAAAATAATATCTATACATCAACTCTAAGTGAATTCTGATAAAAGCTATATTTTACTATGTTTTAGCTATAATTTAATGAAATTTAATTTAAGTGACATTTATGTACATCCTTTGTAAATTCTTTTTCATAGTCATATTGCAATAAATCTAGAATTGGTTTGCATGAACTGCAATCATATTTAAAATCTATGCTTGAGTATAGGTTTCAGTCAAAATATATTTATATTTGGTATCCTAAATTTGAATATTAATGCAAATAGTTCACAATTAACTTTGGTACGTTAAGGGGTTAAAATGCAAAAAGTTTAAAATCCTTTAATAGTTTACTTTCTAAGTATATTAAGCATATTTAAATAAAAAAAAGTACACTCTCTGCTGGGAAATATTCAACTAAATTCAGAACATTTTCATCAAATGCCTTAAGACTAGTAGGGATTCTTGATTGGCAAACAAAAAATATGTTAATTACTTATAGCTATTTTAGACCTATTTACACTTGGTCAGCTACTCAAATAACTATATTAAGAATTTTTTTTATTCTTCTTAACACCACTACAATTAGATCATCAGATCAATGATCTGAGAAACTAGCAAATATTATTGTTTTTAATTAGTTATAGATTAAAGGAAAATGACGGACATTTTGTGATAATGTCTCTTTTGAAAATTAAAAAACCTTCAAGTACTGATTTTCTCTTTGGCAGAGTGACAATCTAACTATTATCATTAATTTTACCTCCAGTCTCAGAAAAAAAATATTTAAAGTTGAACTATATTGTTATTTGAACTATAAAACTGTGCACATTTGTTGAAAATTTAAAAGAACATTTAATAACTGTACAAAAAGTTTCCTCAAAATTGAGCGAAAGTATGTCAAAATAGCTCCTAAATAAATAATGGTCGAATTTGAAGACCACATGTACTCAAAATTTAAGCAGCGTATAATCATTGTTAAAGTAAGTGCATAGTCTCAAAAGAGATGCAAGAGGGATAAAATGCGAGAAATAAATTCGTTGGCCACTGGCAGGATTCGAACCACTGACATACGGATTCGTAGCAAGATTCTATAATCACTGCAGTTGTACACCACTGTATACGGAGAGTTAGGAAGTCTTATAAAAAAGCCGTTATAATGACACATCATTACACGCATTCTATTTGCTTAAAAGTCTTCAAGATAAAACGAAATAAGCAAAAAGTGGAATTTAAATTACTGATACCTGATTAAGATATTCGTAGAAAATTTATAAATTGTACCCTTTTGAACCATTAAAAATTTAAATTGGTTTGTCATGGTGTATCATTGTGATTGTAGCTATATAAAGCTTCTTAACTCACCATGGGCTTGGGTGCACAAACATGGTTGTTAAAGCTTCCTACTGCGAATTCAGTGGTTTTTGGTTCAAATCGTGTCTGCAGCTTATAAATATCACTTTCCCACATTTCTCTCTCCATATCGTGTTTGAGACTATGCTTTTTGCTCAAAAATGAGTATATGCTGTGTATGTATATGCAACCCTATATATGTGTAAATACCATAGGGTTTTCAAATTTGACTATTATTTGTTTTCGAACTCTTTTTGTTATAGTTATTGGCTTAAGTTGAAACATACTGTTGTACAATAGAGTTAAAAAGTAAGGTAATATCCCAAATAGCAGGCAACCTTACGGCAAACGTTGTATTTTCATTCTCATTACTTAGAAGGGTTGGCAAATTTATCTGTTTCTTTAAACTTAGTAGAAAAATTAATATGCCAAGTTTATCTCCTTAAAGGTTGTAAAAAGATATGCACAAAAATTTAACAAGAAAATCTCTTTTTTTAGTTTTTGCTGTAAACCTTGCTTTTCCCTTTTTCTTTCTAGCTGAGTCCAGACAACATTTTGTTCTTATTGAAAACTTACTGATCAGGCCACTCTTTACTTTTAAAGTGCTGAAGGAAGTGTATAAAAAACCTGCTTAAATAAATGCTAACAAAATCTTGTTTCAGTGATGGTCATAAAATCTATAATAAACTTTGAGAAGGCGAATTTATCCTTGGTTTAAGAATGATCTCTCCTCATGATTTGCAAATGATAATTCATCTTCGATATTTTAAGGTTTTTCTAGTTTTGTTTTGTAAAGGCAAAATCAATCTCGATATTTAAGGGTTGTTTATGCAATCTTAAATCAAACTTATAGCGTGAAAACTAGCATAGCTAAATTTAACATTATTCGAGCTCGCATTCTTTATTTGCCAATCACTTATAAATCTTGTTGGACTTAGTGATAAAAGTTGTTGCTGAAATTAAATCAACCTTACACTTCTATCTGGTTATGTTTCAAATTAGCACCATCGTTAGGCAAAAGCAAAATTCAACAATTTTATAGTTTAACATGGTTCAAAAATTCAGACTGTTCTGTTATCTATTCAATTGAAATTACTAACAGTTTAGGAAGCTACGTCTCTTATCAAATACACCATAGCTAATTTGCAGTCTCCTAGTGAGATAAAATAACAAATAATATCATCATCATTCTCAGGCTTACAAATACATCAATAAAAAACTGCTACATTAGTGATGTGCTATCTTATGTAGTGTGTTTCAAATTATGTTTGCCTTTATTATTACCAATTTTTTGTGAAATATAAATAAAAAAATAAATACTGCGTTTCAAAATTTTAAATATATTAATTTAAAAAGTATAAATATCTGATTTGCACCACGTCTATCAAAAACATTATCTTTAAATAAAAAAATGTGAGAAAAATCGAATTATTAGTATTATTTTTTTTAATTATACCTTAATATATGCATAAAAATGCTGATTATTATTAATGAATTAGTTTATTTCAAGTTGAGTTTTCCAAACTATGACGATAATTATTAATATGTTTCTACAAATGTGAATAGAGAAAAAAAAATGTTTAAAAAGAGGTTTAAAGATTTAAAAATTATGGAGTAGAAACATTTGATTTGGAATCACGTTTATCTGAAACATTACTTTAAAACAAAAAAACGTGAAAAGAAAGATACTGTGGACCTTTTTCCAGTTTAACTTTAATACTATAAGCGGTACGTTAGTATTTTTTGAGTTTAGTAGAATGTTGTAAACTATGATTGTCATTATTAGTAATATACAAAATATGATTATAGAAATAAAAAAAAAACGAAAAAATACTGCACCTCAGGAAAAAAAATTAAAAATATGAGTATAAAAAACTGATTTGCAGCCACGTTTATCTGGTACATTACTTTAAACAAAGAAACATGAGGGGAAAAAATAGATACTGTGGCCCAAAAAGATAAGGCTTTCTTGACAAGTGAAGAAAGCTTTCTTTCTTCATTTACGGAAGCAGACCGGATGGACGGAAGGAACCTTGGGTCATCGATAACACGTGATCCTAGTAAATATGGAGGAGATAAAAGACGAATCGAGCTTCTACAAGTTTTTTTTTTTTTTTCGATATCATGTCTTAACCCTTCATGCAGTACCTATCCGATTTAGCTCTTACTTTTTCTAGGTCTTTGAATAACGATGTTATTCTCTTTTGCTGTCTTTTATTTCCATTTCAAGCTCTTGCCGTTTCGAACGATTCACTCTTCGACCACCCCCGAGGCAGTAGCACTTCTCTTTTTCTTTATTTTAAGCCTCTCACAGCCTCTGTGAACCCCTTGGGAGCATCTGGAATAAAGTATTCCGATGTTTGAAGCATTCTTACGCGTTTTGTACCCTGATATCCAATTCTCTTATTTATATGCGCATGTTCTGGATTTCATAGCAAATAAATGGCATAATTCTAAAGCTCCAGGATCACTTTGTTGACATTTTTAGAAGTGCATCGAGGTGTTGTTGTTAGACTATTCTTTTGAATGCGGGAAAGTCATATGGGTTGTGTTTTCTAAGAGATTTAACAGATTCTTTAGTTTCTTCTCCTATATTCTTTTAGCATTTACAGTAGCTTTGTTCTTTTTTCTATTTGACATGAAAGATATTTACGTTTAAAATTTTGCTGCTTTGAATTTCTTCCTACCGCGTTCGTCCTAAAAATGATTTACGCTTCTGATATTATTCTTTAAAGAGTTTCTAAGATATTTTTTATGAAATTGAAAGATTTTTAAGTAATTGATTTTCTTTTTTACAGAAAAATATTTTTACTTAAAATAGAAACCAGAATGAAAAATATTGTGCTCAATGAGAAATTCTTTCATCAGAACTAAACCTAAATTTATTTTTTCTAATCATAATATTAGCTGTGATTTAGTTAAGGTGGAAACTAATTTTGATAAACGATTACTAAAACCACTGGACGGAATATTTTAAATCTATGACCTTTTATATTGGATCAATTAAATTATTAAGTGAACATCTGAATTGTAGCCTTTGTAAAATAATTTGAAATTTATTTATCAAATGTAATTACTATATATATATATAATTACACTTAATATATATTAATATATATATAATTACACGTATATACATAATTAATATATATAATAATTAATATATATTAATAATAGTTTTTTTTAAAGTAATTATGAATAGGAGCTCTGACCTATAAACACTCCCGATGAATGCTGCTGACGTTCCTGTTATTATAGAATGTATGAATGAGGAATAAAGTCTATCAATAGCTTTCAATCCTTTATGTAAGTTCTTATTTATAAACAGTAACCATATGAAGGAAGGAAAGCCGGTAAAATGGTTTAGTCCCAGTTTGCGTTTGTATGTAAAGATTTACAAATGTTAATAAAATGAACGTTTTGTATTTTTCATAATGATTTTACAATTTTAATTCACTTTAGGTAATATTCCTTTTAATTAGTGAAACGAACACTTGTTTTCTGTAAATTCAAACACCATAACTGATTTAATCTAAAAAAGCACATTTTTAATTACTATTTCTAATTAGAATTTTTTAATTAGATTTAAGGAGCTGTGTAATTCAGTACAGAATGGTCTGACTTATGATGCAAAAGATGAAAGCTTCTGGTTTGCAATGGCAAAAAATATGTGGAAGAAAATAGCATTTACTGGCAAAAAATCATGGTATACATTACACAAATTTAACACGTAATTTTACGCTGTGAAATTTGTTTTAATGTAACACAAATGCAAGTTAATTAGAGTAAAAAAAATCGTTTATCTTCTGAATCGTGTTCAAAGTGCTGTGTATTAAACAGCTGCTCAACACTTACTGTGTAATAATTGAATTTTTTTTTTATTTGTGATCATGGAGGATCAGTAACCATTACGTATAACGCTCACGCTCTGTGTATTTGATCCTGGTTTAGATTCCCGATGAGAATATCTAGTTTCATATCTGTTCCAGCTCTGCGCAGTAAAAGTAAAATAATCCTGGGGAAAACCGCTTGTCGGTCAACGGGGACATGCAACTACATGATGGTGGAATAATCAAAAATAGCTGCATGATGCAGTCAGCTTTTCGCACCGACGACTTTTACTTTCAAGATTAGCTGGTACTGATCAATCTGAATCTCAGTGGACCATAAGCAGTTGCGAAGGACAGAATCCAGTCAGCTGAGTGCGTTAACCACTAGACTATACAACTGACTACTGGTCCTTCGCAAAATAGGAAAGTGGGTTTGTTCAAATATTTAAAACGTGAGTTTTTTTTATCTAAGTTGGATTCAAAATTACAAAAAATTGCCCTTGCAAAACTTTAAGGTATTTTTCAGGTATATGTGAGTTTATTTTGAGGTGTCAAGGTTGGTTTGAGGTTTATTCGAAGTTGATTAAAAAAAAAAACTTGGAAGATCAATCTCCCAAGGTGTATAATAAGTGTATGAAGTTGTTATATTCGCACTTGAGGTTGATGGAAATCTTCTTTAGGACAAACAGCATAGAGAGGTTGTTTTTGAGGTGTACAGATTATTTTTTCCACACTTCAAGCAAAAACGTATCTTTGAGGTGTGAATAACTTCATTCGACTAAACTAAAATTGTTCCTGAGTTATATATGAGTTTGATTTTGCGAGGTTTACTAATCAGGCTATTTCTTTTGCAAAACAAAACTTCATTTTCTACTTCAGGAGTAATTTTTTCATGTGTCTACCTCAAAAACATCTTATATTTTTGTAAGGGTGAAATTTCAAATCGATAAACACACATTATTTGCTTAACAGTATTGTTAAAAATGAATTTTAGCAAAAACAGATTCAAGGAAACGCCTGAGAGAAAAAAATCATTACATTTATCATTAAAAAAATGAGCACTAAACAGGGAGAAACAAGAACTACAAAATAAGAAAATACACCTAAAACACATCCTAACAAATAGTTTTATCATTTTGTGAATAATAATACAGATACATGCAGTGCATATTTTTACTTTTAGTTCATCTTCGAATTTATGTATACAAATTCTCGAGAGTTGCTTTTCCATATTAATCTTGCTCGGAATATTATACAAACGTCAACCGCATCTTTTGCTATATTACTCAAGGAACAGTTTATTACTGCTATACAACATCGTTAAGACAAGCTTAGAAGCATGTTTCCCATTCCATACTAAACAGGCAATTGCCGCAAACCCTAAAAACTACGTTGCCATGCTCAGGTTTCCTTAATTAGCGCGTTTCTACCTCGCATTTAGGGTCATGAAAAATCTTTTTCGCGTAGGATTATGGGATGGCAGGGGTAATGGAATAGTCTCAACGTCCAATCAAGAATTATGATCGCTTTGCGGACATTGCACATGGGAGTTTATGTCGTCGTTAGTTTTTCATCGAATAAGCAGAGTATTGAGTGGTTTATATATGTTCGTCTCAGGCATTTTTTTTATAGATATATGTATGTCTTTTCTATCCCTTCGAAAACGTGGGCTCGATGTCCCCAAACAGTTACGGTTATGGAGTCTATGTGATAAAAATAAGACCAAGTACCGAGATTTGATCTTGTATAGTAATTGCTTTCTTTCCCAATGCAGTGCAGGGTACTGTTGCGGAAATAAATTGGAATAGGGGAACCGCAAGGGGGCATAGATGCGCAATTATTGCGATACTGTATTGACGAATCCGGAAGATGAGAGTGAATTTAAATCACTGAAGCGATTAGTGGAAGGGAAGAGAGTTCGTCTAGCTAATGGTCGATTTAATTGGTTGCGAACTATGAAAAATCAAAATGCAGTTAGTTCCAGACTTCAAAATATTTCCCTGTTTCCCTCCGCTTTGATTTGTTTGCAGAATCAAAATATTATATATTTACCTGCTCTGCTTCTTATGCGTAATTTTGTTTTTGTTTTACTTCAAATAAATTTTAACCTATAGAAACACAGAAAATCACAGTTTGAAAACACAGTTCATACTTTATGATAAAAAAGTGATTAAGCTGCAATTTCTAATAAAAAAACGATTCCCTCCTTTATTTTCTAAAAATAGTGAAATTATTTTCTAAATTTTGGTAAAAGCTAATTGTTAAAAATATATTTATTTTGTCTGAGTAAGAAAAAATAGTTAAAAAGAAACTGCATAGTGTTTTAAAAAAAATATATTATCATGAACGAAGAATTGAATATCGAGTATTATAATTTTAAAAATGGAAATGTCATTAGAATTTAATCTTCATTAGAAAGTTTCATTACATTGAATAGGTAGTAGGTCTTGAAAATGTTTTTCTTTTATAGAAATCTTTTCTTAAATGATGATTCAAACTAACGTTTGCTAAGGTAGTAGATCATGTTTATTTGAAGGTATGAATTAATGCTATGAATTAATTAAGAATTAATATAATGAATTAATTAGGAATTAGCGATTAAGTTTGATTTGTCATGGTTTAAAATTGATAGAAACAATTTAATCATTAAAGTTTGCTTTGTAAAATCACCGACATTTTTTAAGTGTTAGGGTAAAACTATGTTAGTTTGAAAAAAATACTTTAAAAGATCCAACAAGAGACAAAAATTTTAGCCTTTAAAACCACTTTACAGGAAACCTCGGTCAATATCTGTATAATAGTTAGGTTACATTGAACTTTTGTAGCAAATTCTAGTTATAATCCCTATACTCTTTTAAAATTTATAAGCAGCATAAAATACATAAATAAAACCACGGAGACATGTACTCTCTTAAAATGAAAGAGTTATTTCCCCTACTCAAAAAAGAGTTAAATTTTTTTAACTAAACTTGAGTGAAATACATTCTTATTTGAGCGAAATTCTTGTTCTGCATTAACTCAAACTTGAGTGGTATTAATTAAGCAATATTTGAGTGCTTTTAGCTCAAACTTGAGGGATTTATTTATTATTTAATTGTGTGCGAGATATAAGCTGGAATTTCTATCGTTTTATTTTAAAAAGCAAACGATCATAAATTTAAATAAAATTGTTATATTCTGTGATCTAAATAGATTATGTCTTCGTTTTTATTTTACGTTAAATTTTTTTTTCTGGAGAGTAAGTCATTTAATATTTTGAATTAAGAACAATTAAAACAACTTTTAGTTCACAGCGGTATTTCTGAAGAAGACGCTGTTTTACTTTTCAGTAAGTAGATATACTTTGTTGCTTTTATTTTGAAAATAGTTTTATTTTGAATGTGTTGTATACACATTCCATTTAAATTAGCTGTTTTTCAGCGTTTTTTTAATAAAATATACTATTTTTTTAAATTATTTGTCAAAAAAATTTATTAAAATTGAAAATGTTAAATGTGGATGATTATGAAATATTGAAAAAATTTGATTCCCTGCTAGAATCTTTGTCAAAGCATGTGGGAATATATTATATCTGATAAGAGTTTTAGAATTTTTTCAGTTTTCATATTAAAGTTTTAACATTTTATTTTAATATAATAAATTTATATCCATGTTTTAGTTTTTTGATGTATAATTTTGGTATAAAACATTTCTGGATAATTAATTTCATATCATTCTATACTTCTTTTATAAAAGATATTTACGAAATTATTGTTCATATAGTCTATAATTGCTGTTATTTAAATTGCTTTTAAAGTTGACTGTCTTTAATTTATGAAAGTTCACATTTGCAACATCCATTCATTCAAATTAGAATCTTCAGATGTTCAATGTATTTTATTATAAATATATCATTCAAAGAAAACGTGGAAAATATTATATTTAAAAAAATTAAGCAGCATTTTGAATTTTTCTGTTTTTATCCTGTTTTTAGCTTTTATTTAATTGGAATTCAGAATTAATACAATCTTCTTATTTCATAAAGTATTTATCACATCATACAAACTATTTTTCCTTTCTTGCTAGCATAAAAACTCTTACCACTTTTCTTCAAATTCAATTTTCGAGGCAAAATTGAAAATGCAGAATTAATATTTAATTAAAAGTACAATGCTAATTAAAGTATTTGAAAATGCAAATAAATTAGAATTTTACAATAGTTATAGATTAATAGTAAAAAAATAGGAGCAAAATTAAAAGTAATATTTATTATGAGATATAATTCAATTTGAATTTATATACCTATCCCAGCTGAAAATAAACTGTAGTTATTCTACAGAACTGAAGTAATTTCGTAGTTTTTCTAGAGTTAACTGCAAATTTTCTGTAGTGCAATCTTAACTGTAAAAACACTGCAGTTATTTTGCAGCTAATGCGAAGTAATTTCTCAGTAATTTATTTCGAAAATACTTTTAGCTATTGTCTACAAAACTACTGTAGCTTAAGTAAGGTCACTTTAAAATCATAAATTTAGAAAAAACTGAAACTTTAAATCCGTGGTCATTCTGTAGTAAATTTAAAGTAATTATGCAGTCATTGTTTCAGAAGTATACTTTCTGATGAATCTGCAGAAAAACTGCAGTTACTTTGCATTGTTGTAAAATTGAAAGAGTTTGATGTCTTCAATCTTGCTTTCCTGTCTGGTATATTAAATTTTTATAATGTTTTTTCTTTTTGATTATATATTAATTTCTTACAATTAGGTAAAAATTCTAAACATATATATTGATAACGGAAATAACGTACACTATCTATATTCATAATAGTTAAAATTCATAAAATACTTACTTGATTTAATTTTAATTATTTATTATTCAGAAGCGATACAATTTAATTAGTTTAAAATATGCCTAAAATTAGGTATTTAAATATTTCTGTATTTTAGTAATTTTATTAAAAATGTCGTTTTCATTAATTTTTATTATTTATTTCTTTTTGACTTAAGAAAACTATGTTTGAGCAAAGCTTATGGTAAAAAAATATTAAAGTAAAGTCAAGTAGTTAATGTTAATTAGTTAATTTTTTTATTCGAATTCATACTAAGCTAGGATTATTGCAGAACAAAAATTATACTTATTTTTTTCTAATCAAAACAAATATATAGTTTGGATTTTAAACAAATTTATATCAAAAGAGTTTGCAAAATTGAGTTTGAAATGGGTATTTAATCCAGATTTTTTAGCTTCTAACGTCTTCTTCAAAAATTTATTAATTTCACTTAGTTTCAGAAATTTGTCTTAAACCAATTTAGGCAATTTAAAACAATATACCTTTTTTATTGCTTGAAAATAAAGCTTTATAAATTAAACGAATAAATTTGTTCGAAAAAAAAATAATTCATAGTATTTTCACTTGAACCAAAATGAGCATAATATTTATAAAACTGCTTACTTTAAAAATTCGTTTAGAGCTCCTTACTTTTAGAAATTTAACTTCAAAGATAAATGACGTAACTTAGGAGAAAGAAAAAAAAACTCATATCTACAGTGGTAAGGATTTTTTCATAAAAAAAACCTCTTAAGTAATTATTCATTTAATTGTTGTTTTACCGTATACAATCAAAATAATTGGATAACCACAAAATGCTGCTATTCAAACTGTTTACTCTGAAAAAAAATTTTGACTGTGTTTTCACCTTATTTGATTTAACAAATAAAAACTTTATCCTCGCCAACAAGACCCGGCTCATGAAACTAATTAGTTCTTTGTAGCCGTCTTGACACAGGACTGTAGCCGAGATGGATAATCGGTCAATCTCACGACAGAAGGGAAGCCAGTTCGAATCCCAGGATACACAGTGTCGATATGCTCGCAGCGAAAACTTTCGCAAGTACTATAGTATCTAATTCGATATTTAATTTCAACAAACGTTATGATAAAAAAATTTCCTATCTAAGGCTTTCTTTCAAAACGAATTTTTGTAAACGAAAACTATAATATTTTCTATCGCTTACGATAGATGGCACCACTAAATAAAAAAATTCGAATATTAACAGTAAAAATTTTGACTGCAACTCACAAACTGAAATACTGAAAATCGCTCAAACACGAGTTAAAATCACTCAAGTTTGAGTGAAAACGATTCACTCAGGTAATACTGAAAATCCCTCTAACTCGAGTGAAAATAACTCAAGTTTGAGTGAAATTTTTTTCACTCAAATTTAGCTATTTCCATATAACTCTTTCACTTGAGTGATTTTAACTCGTTCATTTAATGTTAGTAATATGAAAGATATATATATATATATATATATATATATATATATATATATATATATATATATATATATATATATATATATATATATATATATATATATATATATATATATATATATATATATATATATATATATATATATATGGATAGATAGATAGATACATTTCCTACGTAATCTTAAATAAATTTTTCAGGCTATATGGTTAAAAAATAAATCAAATAAATCTAAACAAAAAACGCATTCCATGATCATCCCTAGTTGATAATTGATTGTTTATGACATAGCTAACATAATAAACATAAAGACATGATTAAATTATCATTCACTTTTTTTTTTCAAATAACTATAATTGGTAATTTTTTAAGATTACATGCATAAAATTTATTTTCTGTCGAATTTTCAGAACATAAAATGTTTTTGTTTTTTTCAGCGCATATTTACCGCTACAATGATCTTGTGTAATGCTACAATCGTATTTTTATTTAAAAAATATGGTAAATATCAAGAAAATCATAGCATAAAAATTGTTTTTATAAGATTAATTACTTGTATTTAAATATTGACACTTCATGTAAATAATTCTTAGTAACTTTACAAATATAAACATTATGTAAATTTTAAAATGAGATGAACAATTATTAATAAAGTAGTACATTTCCATTTGAATTCATTAATTTAAGTTATAATTCTCCATGCAACAGAACGAAAAAAAAACGCAGAACATAAAAAAAAAAGTTTAAAGCCTAAAGAAAATATATGTCCTTTCTAAATATCTCAAAATATACAGTTAGATTATCTTTACTAAGTATATTAGGAAGGATATAGTTCAAAACGTTGTTTCTGAAATAAATTGCCAGAATAAAACGGATATTCCAAAAGACTTCGTGATACAGTGTTGCCCCCTTTGTGACACATGTCAAAACGACAATTGAACTTTCTACGCTCCCTTCAATGTAAAAATAAAATAAGGGGTAAAATAAGAAGTAAAATGAGCTTCAATTGTTCTCGAGACTCCATACATTTAAAGAATATTTTTAAAAGTGCCTCTTTATTAGTGTTTAATTACTCACTGGGGTTGAGGATCCGAAAAAGAAAAATAGCAAGTTTCAGCTTTTATTTTTGGCTGAAAACCATAGCTTGCAGCGTGAGGAGGAAGACATTTAATTAAAATTTTACCCTGAAGTAGAGCGCTCAAGAAATTTTATTAATTAGCGTTTTTTTTTCTTTTGTTTTCATTGTTGGAATTGTTATTAAATGTGATGAGAACAAGTGGAAAATGAACTATAAAATATTTCTGCATTTCAAAAACTAATTTCTCATTTTGTTTATTTTAAGAATCTCAGCGGAAATGGTAATTCCTTTTTGCTGCACCCAGTGCTAAAATTTTCTTATATATTCGACTTACTTTATTATTTCTTGATGTAAATTGTTGACAAAATGGTAAACAATTCGTTGATCCATGGTTTATGTGTACTTATATTTTACATAAGCCATTTTGAAATGTTATGCACACAAAATAAAGTACGGGAACCCCTGTTTTAGTAATAGAATTTTTACGAACTCAAATGCAACAATATTAAAGATTTGAAAGGCTGACCTGAAATATGCTAAATAATCTGTGTAGACAATGTTTTAAGTTACAGATTCAGGCGTAAAAATGTACTTTTCCAGGAGAAAGATATTTTTTTCTTGGTAGATTTCGGGATTATAACCTCTGAACTATGGCAGGGAAGTTATCATTATTACAAGCTACACATATTTAAATTTCAGCAAATTAATTATTACTATTATTACTATTATGAGTATTTCATAGTGTATAAATACAAATTACGTTACCCTTCAAAATATTATGCATTATCAGAATGATAATTTTTCACAAGTTTAAAAAAACTTCAATTAATTAAGTAAAGTAACTGCAAAGATAGGAACATGAAAATTTATTCATAAATTTGAGAATACTGTATACGCTGTTGGAATTTTCATTCTCAAATTAAGGTAAAAATATCTGGCAACTGTCAATTCAATGTTTTTTACTGCAAAGTTTCAAAAAAAAATTTTTTTTTAGCTTCATGGTTTTGAAACCGTTTACAACTAGTATGATTAAAATCCATGAATACAAAACTATGTTATCTTTTAACCATTTGCAACTAGCATGGTTTCAAAACGTTAAAAAAGAAATGAAACTGGACATTGGAGCTAGACCTTTTACTAGTTAATGAATTAGGCTGTGTTTGAATCAAATGAGCAATGGAATGTAGTTTAATTAGTTTATCTGGTTGATTCACGATTCACCTACCTTAAGATATTGGATGTACAAGACTTTTTTGCATTAAGCAGCTTTATGGTGCTGCCATCTATGCGTGAATGAGAGTATTGCTCGAATCATTCAGGGTCATAAATTGGGGAGGCTTCATGTGTTGAAAGAAATGAAGGGAACGATGTGGTGTCAACGCTGGGACTCGAACCCCCGTTGTGTCGGTCATGTGATTGACAGATTAGAACTCTAGGCTATGATACACTGATCGACAAAATTAAGAGATGGAAGACATTTTCCCAAATATCTCAAAAAATACTGAATATAAATAAATGAAATTTGGTATGGATATAGCTTATTCCTTGATAATAAAGTATGCAAAACAAAAATGAAAGTGCCATTCACTGGCAAGACCTATTGCCAATAAATCCAATGTAGTCTGAACTTAAGGGTAAAAGATGACAATAAAAGTGAGGCTTGTACAGTGTGTGCCGCCTCTAGTATGGTGTATGGTCGTCCCTGACAGACAGACAGCATGCACAACGAGTATGCATGCTGTTAATAAGGGAGTTAAGGAGGACTTGTGGAAGACCCTCCCATTCTTCCTCCAGAGCAATTTTTAACTCCAGAATGGTTCTGGGGGGAGGTTGGGGCATCGCAATAGCTCTTCCAAGAGCATCCCAAGCATGTTCAATAGGATTCAGGACAGGGGATTTGACTGGCCTATCCATTCGCTGAATGTCCTAGCTTTCTAGATACTCTTCAACCATGAGAGCCCTATGTGATCTCGCATTGTCGTCCATAAAAATGAACTCAGGGCCAACAGCGCCCCTGAAAAGACGCACATAGGGCTTTAGGACCTCCTGCCTGTACCTCTGGGCATTCACGGAACCATTGTCAAACACATGGAGAGGTGTGCGGGTATCTTGCATGATCCCTGCCCAAACCACGAGTCCTCCACCTGCATAATGGTCCCTTTCGATAATGTTGCTGGGATAGTATCGGGTTCCAGGTTCCCTCCATATCAATAAACGTCCAGAAATAACGTCATAGAAATGTGCGTCATAGAAGATTATAGCGTCATAGAAATATGCGAAAATGCTTTCCATCTCTTAATTTTGTCCACCAGTGTGTGTACTCAGATGTTAGGAAGTAAGTGGTTCATTAAGTCACCTTAGTTAGTATTATAAAACTCTTATTTCTTAAACGTATAAGGTGAAAGCAGTTAATAACGGTTATCTTCACATTTAGCAGTTCGAATACCATCTTATTTAAGATTATTTGACTGTTTCGTATATGGTAAAATAGCACCAAAATAAGCTGTTATTTAACCTTTTCCAAGAGATTTCTAACAGTGTACCAAAGTTAATGCATTTATTTTGAAAGCAAAATATGTTATTAAAATAGCCCATATCTTCAATTTACAATACACTCAATTTAAATAGGAATACATTCGTTTAATGTGTATAGAAATAATTTCAATTTTAAATGGCAATACATTCAATTTAATGTACTATTACCATAGCGAATGATATTCATAACTAAAATTGATCTCTTCAATGTACTTAGAAATGCAATATAATCTTAATCCTTTGACTAAAATTTAATGAAAATTAAATATGAATTCATATAGTTCAGCAATTATAGTTAACTGTTAATAGTTTGAACATTTACTAATGCATCTATTCTAAATTTGCTTCGCAAATACCTTTGAGTTGTATTTTATTACTGTTTGACAATTATTTCAACATATCAAGCACAGAGAATATTTTTTCATCTTTCATAGGCCACTTTCTAGAATTATTTCAGCAAATATTTTTCAAATTTAAACTTTCATAAATAAATTCCGGTCATAATATTTACCGCTTCTATTCTTAAACGATAGTTCAATAATAGTGCAAAATATTATCGATTTCTGAGCTTCCACTAAATATATAAAATATATACTTTGGTTTTGATTTTTCCTCTCAAACTCCTCATTTTCTCCTTTTCTCCCATTATGGAATCTTGTAAGCATCAAAGTAGAAAATACAATAAATATGAAAGTGCAAGACAGACAGAAACAACGGAGAATAATAATAACAATCTGAGATAATGACTGAACTTGAGTTGAAAGCGTCTTCCAGAAGAACTCGATGATAAAAGAAACTAATACAACAATCAAATTAATATAAAAAATCTAACAGGATGAACATTCAGTAATAAAATAAAAATTATGTATCAAATATATTAATGATATTGTCATGACGACATAAAAACTCAACAAGTGAATTTATGAATTAATTCATGTTTAATTATTCATTTTCAAAATTAGCCTGATATTTTTTTACAAACATTCCTATTTTCAGAATTATTTCGCGAAATATTTTTCAAATTTAAACTGTCATAAATAGATTCCATTCATAATATTTACCGCTTCTATTCACAAAAGATAGTTCAATAATACTACAAAATGATATCACTTACTGAGCTTCCACCAAATATATCCAATATAAACTGAGATTTCATTTTTTTTCTCTCCCTAACTCCTCATTTTCTCCCCTTCTCCCATTATCAAAACATTTTCTTGGTTTCTTCTTTTTCTTCAGCCGAATCTTGTAAGCATCCAAGAAGGCAATACAAATAAATATGAAAACGTTAGACAGCCAGAAACGACGGAGAATAATAATAGCAATCTGAGATAATGACTGAACTTGAGTTTAAAGCGTCTTCTAGAAGAACTCGATGATGAAAGAAACTAATACAACAATCATATTAATATAAAAAATCTAACCGGATGAACATTCTGTAATAAAATAAAAATTATGTAACAAATATATTAATGATATTGTCATGACGACATAAAAACTCAACAAGTGAATTTATGAATTAATTCATGTTTAATTATTCATTTTCAAAATTAGCCTGATATTTTTTTACAAACATTCCTATTTTCAGAATTATTTCGCGAAATATTTTTCAAATTTAAACTGTCATAAATAGATTCCATTCATAATATTTACCGCTTCTATTCACAAAAGATAGTTCAATAATACTACAAAATGATATCACTTACTGAGCTTCCACCAAATATATCCAATATAAACTGAGATTTCATTTTTTTTCTCTCCCTAACTCCTCATTTTCTCCCCTTCTCCCATTATCAAAACATTTTCTTGGTTTCTTCTTTTTCTTCAGCCGAATCTTGTAAGCATCCAAGAAGGCAATACAAATAAATATGAAAACGTTAGACAGCCAGAAACGACGGAGAATAATAATAGCAATCTGAGATAATGACTGAACTTGAGTTTAAAGCGTCTTCTAGAAGAACTCGATGATGAAAGAAACTAATACAACAATCATATTAATATAAAAAATCTAACCGGATGAACATTCTGTAATAAAATAAAAATTATGTAACAAATATATTAATGATATTGTCATGACGACATAAAAACTCAACAAGTGAATTTATGAATTAATTCATGTTTAATTATTCATTTTCAAAATTAGCCTGATATTTTTTTACAAACATTCCTATTTTCAGAATTATTTCGCGAAATATTTTTCAAATTTAAACTGTCATAAATAGATTCCATTCATAATATTTACCGCTTCTATTCACAAAAGATAGTTCAATAATACTACAAAATGATATCACTTACTGAGCTTCCACCAAATATATCCAATATAAACTGAGATTTCATTTTTTTTCTCTCCCTAACTCCTCATTTTCTCCCCTTCTCCCATTATCAAAACATTTTCTTGGTTTCTTCTTTTTCTTCAGCCGAATCTTGTAAGCATCCAAGAAGGCAATACAAATAAATATGAAAACGTTAGACAGCCAGAAACGACGGAGAATAATAATAGCAATCTGAGATAATGACTGAACTTGAGTTTAAAGCGTCTTCTAGAAGAACTCGATGATGAAAGAAACTAATACAACAATCATATTAATATAAAAAATCTAACCGGATGAACATTCTGTAATAAAATAAAAATTATGTAACAAATATATTAATGATATTGTCATGACGACATAAAAACTCAACAAGTGAATTTATGAATTAATTCATGTTTAATTATTCATTTTCAAAATTAGCCTGATATTTTTTTACAAACATTCCTATTTTCAGAATTATTTCGCGAAATATTTTTCAAATTTAAACTGTCATAAATAGATTCCATTCATAATATTTACCGCTTCTATTCACAAAAGATAGTTCAATAATACTACAAAATGATATCACTTACTGAGCTTCCACCAAATATATCCAATATAAACTGAGATTTCATTTTTTTTCTCTCCCTAACTCCTCATTTTCTCCTCTTCTCCCATTATCAAAACATTTTCTTGGTTTCTTCTTTTTCTTCAGCCGAATCTTGTAAGCATCCAAGAAGGCAATACAAATAAATATGAAAACGTTAGACAGCCAGAAACGACGGAGAATAATAATAGCAATCTGAGATAATGACTGAACTTGAGTTTAAAGCGTCTTCTAGAAGAACTCGATGATGAAAGAAACTAATACAACAATCATATTAATATAAAAAATCTAACCGGATGAACATTCTGTAATAAAATAAAAATTATGTAACAAATATATTAATGATATTGTCATGACGACATAAAAACTCAACAAGTGAATTTATGAATTAATTCATGTTTAATTATTCATTTTCAAAATTAGCCTGATATTTTTTTACAAACATTCCTATTTTCAGAATTATTTCGCGAAATATTTTTCAAATTTAAACTGTCATAAATAGATTCCATTCATAATATTTACCGCTTCTATTCACAAAAGATAGTTCAATAATACTACAAAATGATATCACTTACTGAGCTTCCACCAAATATATCCAATATAAACTGAGATTTCATTTTTTTTCTCTCCCTAACTCCTCATTTTCTCCCCTTCTCCCATTATCAAAACATTTTCTTGGTTTCTTCTTTTTCTTCAGCCGAATCTTGTAAGCATCCAAGAAGGCAATACAAATAAATATGAAAACGTTAGACAGCCAGAAACGACGGAGAATAATAATAGCAATCTGAGATAATGACTGAACTTGAGTTTAAAGCGTCTTCTAGAAGAACTCGATGATGAAAGAAACTAATACAACAATCATATTAATATAAAAAATCTAACCGGATGAACATTCTGTAATAAAATAAAAATTATGTAACAAATATATTAATGATATTGTCATGACGACATAAAAACTCAACAAGTGAATTTATGAATTAATTCATGTTTAATTATTCATTTTCAAAATTAGCCTGATATTTTTTTACAAACATTCCTATTTTCAGAATTATTTCGCGAAATATTTTTCAAATTTAAACTGTCATAAATAGATTCCATTCATAATATTTACCGCTTCTATTCACAAAAGATAGTTCAATAATACTACAAAATGATATCACTTACTGAGCTTCCACCAAATATATCCAATATAAACTGAGATTTCATTTTTTTTCTCTCCCTAACTCCTCATTTTCTCCTCTTCTCCCATTATCAAAACATTTTCTTGGTTTCTTCTTTTTCTTCAGCCGAATCTTGTAAGCATCCAAGAAGGCAATACAAATAAATATGAAAACGTTAGACAGCCAGAAACGACGGAGAATAATAATAGCAATCTGAGATAATGACTGAACTTGAGTTTAAAGCGTCTTCTAGAAGAACTCGATGATGAAAGAAACTAATACAACAATCATATTAATATAAAAAATCTAACCGGATGAACATTCTGTAATAAAATAAAAATTATGTAACAAATATATTAATGATATTGTCATGACGACATAAAAACTCAACAAGTGAATTTATGAATTAATTCATGTTTAATTATTCATTTTCAAAATTAGCCTGATATTTTTTTACAAACATTCCTATTTTCAGAATTATTTCGCGAAATATTTTTCAAATTTAAACTGTCATAAATAGATTCCATTCATAATATTTACCGCTTCTATTCACAAAAGATAGTTCAATAATACTACAAAATGATATCACTTACTGAGCTTCCACCAAATATATCCAATATAAACTGAGATTTCATTTTTTTTCTCTCCCTAACTCCTCATTTTCTCCCCTTCTCCCATTATCAAAACATTTTCTTGGTTTCTTCTTTTTCTTTAGCCGAATCTTGTAAGCATCCAAGAAGGCAATACAAATAAATATGAAAACGTTAGACAGCCAGAAACGACGGAGAATAATAATAGCAATCTGAGATAATGACTGAACTTGAGTTTAAAGCGTCTTCTAGAAGAACTCGATGATGAAAGAAACTAATACAACAATCATATTAATATAAAAAATCTAACCGGATGAACATTCTGTAATAAAATAAAAATTATGTAACAAATATATTAATGATATTGTCATGACGACATAAAAACTCAACAAGTGAATTTATGAATTAATTCATGTTTAACTATTCATTTTCAAAATTAGCCTGATATTTTTTTACAAACATTCCTATTTTCAGAATTATTTCGCGAAATATTTTTCAAATTTAAACTGTCATAAATAGATTCCATTCATAATATTTACCGCTTCTATTCACAAAAGATAGTTCAATAATACTACAAAATGATATCACTTACTGAGCTTCCACCAAATATATCCAATATAAACTGAGATTTCATTTTTTTTCTCTCCCTAACTCCTCATTTTCTCCCCTTCTCCCATTATCAAAACATTTTCTTGGTTTCTTCTTTTTCTTCAGCCGAATCTTGTAAGCATCCAAGAAGGCAATACAAATAAATATGAAAACGTTAGACAGCCAGAAACGACGGAGAATAATAATAGCAATCTGAGATAATGACTGAACTTGAGTTTAAAGCGTCTTCTAGAAGAACTCGATGATGAAAGAAACTAATACAACAATCATATTAATATAAAAAATCTAACCGGATGAACATTCTGTAATAAAATAAAAATTATGTAACAAATATATTAATGATATTGTCATGACGACATAAAAACTCAACAAGTGAATTTATGAATTAATTCATGTTTAATTATTCATTTTCAAAATTAGCCTGATATTTTTTTACAAACATTCCTATTTTCAGAATTATTTCGCGAAATATTTTTCAAATTTAAACTGTCATAAATAGATTCCATTCATAATATTTACCGCTTCTATTCACAAAAGATAGTTCAATAATACTACAAAATGATATCACTTACTGAGCTTCCACCAAATATATCCAATATAAACTGAGATTTCATTTTTTTTCTCTCCCTAACTCCTCATTTTCTCCCCTTCTCCCATTATCAAAACATTTTCTTGGTTTCTTCTTTTTCTTCAGCCGAATCTTGTAAGCATCCAAGAAGGCAATACAAATAAATATGAAAACGTTAGACAGCCAGAAACGACGGAGAATAATAATAGCAATCTGAGATAATGACTGAACTTGAGTTTAAAGCGTCTTCTAGAAGAACTCGATGATGAAAGAAACTAATACAACAATCATATTAATATAAAAAATCTAACCGGATGAACATTCTGTAATAAAATAAAAATTATGTAACAAATATATTAATGATATTGTCATGACGACATAAAAACTCAACAAGTGAATTTATGAATTAATTCATGTTTAATTATTCATTTTCAAAATTAGCCTGATATTTTTTTACAAACATTCCTATTTTCAGAATTATTTCGCGAAATATTTTTCAAATTTAAACTGTCATAAATAGATTCCATTCATAATATTTACCGCTTCTATTCACAAAAGATAGTTCAATAATACTACAAAATGATATCACTTACTGAGCTTCCACCAAATATATCCAATATAAACTGAGATTTCATTTTTTTTCTCTCCCTAACTCCTCATTTTCTCCCCTTCTCCCATTATCAAAACATTTTCTTGGTTTCTTCTTTTTCTTCAGCCGAATCTTGTAAGCATCCAAGAAGGCAATACAAATAAATATGAAAACGTTAGACAGCCAGAAACGACGGAGAATAATAATAGCAATCTGAGATAATGACTGAACTTGAGTTTAAAGCGTCTTCTAGAAGAACTCGATGATGAAAGAAACTAATACAACAATCATATTAATATAAAAAATCTAACCGGATGAACATTCTGTAATAAAATAAAAATTATGTAACAAATATATTAATGATATTGTCATGACGACATAAAAACTCAACAAGTGAATTTATGAATTAATTCATGTTTAATTATTCATTTTCAAAATTAGCCTGATATTTTTTTACAAACATTCCTATTTTCAGAATTATTTCGCGAAATATTTTTCAAATTTAAACTGTCATAAATAGATTCCATTCATAATATTTACCGCTTCTATTCACAAAAGATAGTTCAATAATACTACAAAATGATATCACTTACTGAGCTTCCACCAAATATATCCAATATAAACTGAGATTTCATTTTTTTTCTCTCCCTAACTCCTCATTTTCTCCCCTTCTCCCATTATCAAAACATTTTCTTGGTTTCTTCTTTTTCTTCAGCCGAATCTTGTAAGCATCCAAGAAGGCAATACAAATAAATATGAAAACGTTAGACAGCCAGAAACGACGGAGAATAATAATAGCAATCTGAGATAATGACTGAACTTGAGTTTAAAGCGTCTTCTAGAAGAACTCGATGATGAAAGAAACTAATACAACAATCATATTAATATAAAAAATCTAACCGGATGAACATTCTGTAATAAAATAAAAATTATGTAACAAATATATTAATGATATTGTCATGACGACATAAAAACTCAACAAGTGAATTTATGAATTAATTCATGTTTAATTATTCATTTTCAAAATTAGCCTGATATTTTTTTACAAACATTCCTATTTTCAGAATTATTTCGCGAAATATTTTTCAAATTTAAACTGTCATAAATAGATTCCATTCATAATATTTACCGCTTCTATTCACAAAAGATAGTTCAATAATACTACAAAATGATATCACTTACTGAGCTTCCACCAAATATATCCAATATAAACTGAGATTTCATTTTTTTTCTCTCCCTAACTCCTCATTTTCTCCCCTTCTCCCATTATCAAAACATTTTCTTGGTTTCTTCTTTTTCTTCAGCCGAATCTTGTAAGCATCCAAGAAGGCAATACAAATAAATATGAAAACGTTAGACAGCCAGAAACGACGGAGAATAATAATAGCAATCTGAGATAATGACTGAACTTGAGTTTAAAGCGTCTTCTAGAAGAACTCGATGATGAAAGAAACTAATACAACAATCATATTAATATAAAAAATCTAACCGGATGAACATTCTGTAATAAAATAAAGATTATGTAACAAATATATTAATGATATTGTCATGACGACATAAAAACTCAACAAGTGAATTTATGAATTAATTCATGTTTAATTATTCATTTTCAAAATTAGCCTGATATTTTTTTACAAACATTCCTATTTTCAGAATTATTTCGCGAAATATTTTTCAAATTTAAACTGTCATAAATAGATTCCATTCATAATATTTACCGCTTCTATTCACAAAAGATAGTTCAATAATACTACAAAATGATATCACTTACTGAGCTTCCACCAAATATATCCAATATAAACTGAGATTTCATTTTTTTTCTCTCCCTAACTCCTCATTTTCTCCCCTTCTCCCATTATCAAAACATTTTCTTGGTTTCTTCTTTTTCTTCAGCCGAATCTTGTAAGCATCCAAGAAGGCAATACAAATAAATATGAAAACGTTAGACAGCCAGAAACGACGGAGAATAATAATAGCAATCTGAGATAATGACTGAACTCGTGTTAAAAGCGTCTTCTAGAAGAACTCAATGATAAAAGAAAATAATGCAACAAACAAATTAATATAAAAATATAACAGGATGAAGGATTTTATTTTCATTTTTGTCATTTTCTAGATTTCCCTCTTCCATTTATTTCATTTTTTTCCCCTCATCCCCGATTAAAGCTTCTTTCTCCACTCGCATTTTGTCTTCGAATTTCATTTCTTTTACCATTTTCAATCAGTAGTTTTTTTTTATGCAATTTTCAGATGCATCCCTTGAATTGATTATTATTCCGCTTATTTTTATTCCCCAGTTTCTGACATAGAAAAGGGGAAAAAAATCCCTATCCTTTTTGGATCCTGAGAAGACCGATAATTATTTCTTGATTCTGTTCCAATCGTGGTGTCATGTTAAATATTTTTTATTCATTTAAGAGTTGTTTTTTTTACTAGCAAACTAAACCTTTCTAAAATCTTAAATCTGACAGCTGACATTAATAAATGGAAGTTATCGTATAGCATTTGTGAACGTTTTGATTTTAATTGCGTGATTAATTGAAGTTTTGTTACTGCATAATTAAGTGGAAGTAATTCCAATTCCAATTTGAAAGCCATTTTCTTATGTTGATTTTTTTTTCATTTTCAATCAAAATGGTGAAATTATTGCCTTGCACTTTATAATTAAAAACAATCTCTGAAAAAATAAAGCATAATACGTAAAAAACTTTAATATTGTAGGGAATGATTTTTTTCATAGAGTTCTAAATTCAGTTATGTTATTAATTTTGAAATTATTTCCTTGTATCTTAAATCTCTTAAAAAATAAAAACATTATTATCTGGATTTGAAAAAGAAATGTTTGCAAACGTGAAATTCCAAACT
Source organism: Parasteatoda tepidariorum (assembly GCF_982258835.1). Taxonomy (NCBI): domain Eukaryota; kingdom Metazoa; phylum Arthropoda; class Arachnida; order Araneae; family Theridiidae; genus Parasteatoda; species Parasteatoda tepidariorum. Next base: position 10,284,840 of record NC_141755.1, on the reverse strand, counting down.
CCCAGAGGCTCTGAATAAAATTCTTAAGGTTTTGAGTTCAAATCACACGTTAGACAGATGTTTTTCTTTTCATTCATTTGACAGGTTTCTAAAATATTAAACTGTCTAGATAATTTAAAGCAATTTATAATTGGATTAATTACTTATTAGAAAATGCAAAATTCATAATTGATTTGGTAGTTTATTTTAGGACCTGTATTTAAAATTTTTTCACTGTCTTGAATTATTAAGAATCATAAAATTTTCTTAAAACCAATAAAACTGGTTTTTAATGAAAAATAATTATAATATAAACTTTAAAAAGAAAAATCCTTTAAAAACTTTGCTAAACCATAATTAAAAAAACCAGCCATATTTAACTTCAGCTAAAACAAATTCATTGAAAAGGTAAATATTAATATTCGTAATATTTTCTATTTGATTTCTCTAGCCATTTGTTTTAATTTGTCCGCAGTTCCTTTTCTACTCGTGAAAATTTAAACTTTAAATTATTTATGTAAATAAAGAAAAGCAAAATATTTGTTTATTTACATTTTGCTACATCGAAAAGATGATTTAATTTTACTCTATATGATTAAACACTTATTGGAATATGCATGAAACATTTAGCTCCATAAAAAACCATTTAGTATTAAAATATATTCTTAAACAATTAATGAGATTTGCATTTTCAAAAATACCTGATCCTCGTTTCGCTTAAACCTTTCAACAGTAAAAATTTTTTACAACATAAAAAAGGTTCTAAAATATGATACGTCAGTCCAAGCTGAATATAAATTGAGTCGAAAGTATTTTCCAGTTCAATTAGGTATGATTTCCACGATAATTATTCAAGTTTGTACTATAATAAGGTTGGGGAAAATTTGAACAATAGTATGATACACTTAACAGTTTTGTTACTTTTATAACTTTTAAGAAAAAAAACTGTTAAATTTGCTTAAATAATGTAGTTTTAGAATCATTGCTTGGATCTTCAACTATAAAAGTTACAATCGTTAACCGAAGCTTATTGTAAAATAAATTGAAACAATTCTTATCTAAACACAACCTTTCTGTGTAAATTCCTGCAAAAACTTCTAGAAAACTTTACAGGAGCTGTGTCTGATAATGTATTACAGTACCATGAAAAGTATTAGAAATCAGTACCACTAAAAAGTACCACTAAACAATAGAAACTGCTCTACACTTTCAATAAGAGAAATAAAGTTGCAACGCACTGTTTTGCTTACAAACTCATATCTTCTCATTATGTTCCAAATATGAAAAATACATCCATCACTGTTCATTTGTACTTTGCCGAAAAATTTTTAATTGTAGCATCTTTGCTATGAATTTCTCAATTTTATTTGCTTCAACAAAGAAGTAAATATTGCTTGCTTAAGGTTAAAACAACGATGATATAAAGTGCGCATTCAAAATTCGCTTACACTTTATTACGGAACTTACTTGAACAATAATATCATGAAAATTAAACCTCCCTGAACTTGAAGATACGCTTGACTCAATTTATGTTAAGTTTGAACGGACTTATGGCTCTTTTTAACACCTTAAGTCTATAAAGTTCACTAAATTTGTGATGAAGTTGAAATTTCATACTATAATAAAGCTTATCAAAATGGTACTCTCGTAATTAAGCAGTTAAAATTATTACCGTTTATAGGTGCAAAAAATTTAAATATATCATAACTATACATGTTCCGACCTTTCTAACAGTTTATCTCAGAACTTTTTAATAGCAGAACAAATCATTGAATTTACTTCAATAATGCTGTTAATTAAAATAAAATTTTTAGAGGAATCATTGCAAGAAAGCATCACAGTTATCAATTTTTTGACTACACAATTTCTACTCGGAGGAAAAAAATATGGTCAAAACTATCAGCATATGGATATATTTAACTGGTTTCTGACTCTATAGAAACAGAAAAATGTTTGGTAATTTTTGCAGAAGTGCTTAGGTAATGATTTTATTAAAATTAAGAAAGAATTGTTGTTTTATAATATGTGCTAAAAGTTAGTAATTTTATTATGATACTGTAGCGTATCTACCACTACAAAATTACAACTACAATTCACTATAGTATATAAGACATGTTAACTCGACTCTATGTCGGGGTACCTTTTCATAGATGAAGATTGACAGTGTCGATATCTACTCTCCCCACATTGGTGACCTCCGGACGTGATGTGAACACGCCTACCTTGGCAGTAACGCCCACTTCGATCTGAGCACGCCTTCTTCGATGGATGGTCCACCGGAACAGTTGACTTGCTACTTGTGACTGCGATATTATCCACCTTCTGTTGCTACTCAGTCTCGATTAAAGGCAACGTCGGCCTGCATACACTAGACTGCTAAAAGCAACACAGGAGCGACTACGACCATGATCTTAATACTGCTTTCACGACTAATGTTCAAAGTCCGGTGACCTTAATCCAGCTCTCCCGGTCTGTCACAAATACAGAAACTAGTGTTATCCATGTATCGAATTCTATCACAGCTATAATTCTGGTGGGGGAGTACTGTAACGTATCTACCACTACAAAATTACAACTACAACTCATTAGTATGTAACGCATGTTAACTCGAATCTACGTCGGGGTACCTTGTCATAGATGAAGGTTGACATTGTCGATATCTACTCTCCCCACAATACTTTAAAGCATGGTACAAAAGTCATTTAATCTGTTAAATTTATGTATTATTTTTATCTTTCATTCAGTCAAATTTACTTTTCATTTTGTATTTTTTTATTAAAGGAGTGGTAGTTAGAACTATATTTTTGAAAACGAGAATTTTCGTTTAACCGTTACATAATGAACAGAAAAATTACCCAATGAATGGTTTATATACTGTATATTTTGGTTTTGTTAACCAGAAACGTTATTGCCCTACAGTAAGGTAATCTTTACAGATTTTTTTATGTTTAAACTAATCATTCTTTCAAATAAATGAAAGCATTTATCAATTTCCCTGTTAATATTATACTAAAAAACTACTGATGAAGTATTAAGTCCCATCTGGGGGTTGTATTTAGGATCATAAGAAATACCATATTATTTAACTCTGCATACTCTCTATATGAAATCCTGGTGCCATTTATTGTTTCCTTAGGAGATGAAGAAAAGATGCCCCTTTATTTTTTCGTCCCTCTTTTTTTAAATTGAGAGCGACACACAACGCTGCCCTTCTAGACAATTCTGATCATTCTTCGATCTCTATATTTCAGCTAATTTTAACCATGTTTCTGGCTCTATATGACCACCAAAAAGCTCGATAATTTTCTTCGAATCTCTTCGGGAATGATTTTCTTATTTTCTTAAAAAAATATAGGAATGTTATTACCATACAGTAAGATAATATTTCCAAATTATTTTCCCCTTCATGTATCGTTAACCAAGTCATTCTTCTAAATAAATGGAAGCAAATCATTTTAGTACACCAATTTTTCTGTCGATATTATACTCAAAGACATTTGATGAAGTTTAAAGTTCTATCAGAGATTGTACCTGATTATTTAGGGTCATAAAAGAACCATATTATTAAACTCTATGCAGTGTACCCTTTAATGTTTCCTTTAGAGATAAAGAAAAGATGCTCCATCATCTTCTCGTTCCATTTCTAAATTGAGAATGACATTCATCACCGTCCTTATAGACATTGCCGATCATTTTTCGACTGTTACATTTCAGCTATAGATCTCTTCTTCTGAAGCTCCTTTGTTCCAACGGAGAGGAAAATATCGCTTACTTAGATGGAAATAACGAAGTAAAAGAAAGATCATTTGTGCTCCTGTCTGTGCAAGACTTCCCTTCGGGAGGTTATGAGAAGTATTTGGTCACAATCGATTTATGTCCCTTTTGTAGATCATGGGAAATCCCTTTGATATTAAGCCTAGTTGATCTTGCGGGTTTTCAGTTTTGATTAAAAGATGCAATTTCTTAAAAGAAGTCTCAGTAATTAATGAGTATCTTGAGTTTGGTTAATTAGGAATAGAGGATTGAAATGCATTTTCTAATCTAATTATGGATGGTAATATTGAATTATTATAATTAATGCTTTATAAGTTTGAATCATTAAAATTTTGGAATTATTCTTTCATTTGCATTTTTGTAAAATTTTGTATCTTTGTAAAATTTAAATTGGAAACAGGCAAAATTTTAGTTCTGTTTTTAATTGAATCATGTTCGGCTAAAAATTGAAAAAAAGTACTATAAAATTTGTACTGAAACTTAAAAGAGTAATCGAATTGAATCAAATAGTTCAAATTTTTTGTAGAGCTCTGAGTACTTTAATGCAAGAAATATTTCTGAACGTTTCTGCAAAAATTAAGATCTGAGTTTCACTTACTTTTACTAACTCTTACTTTATATAACAATTATTAATTTAAATAATAATAATTTTCAACAAAAAGACACTGATTTTTAAACAAAAAATCTTATCATGAGCCACAATAAGGTACGGCAGAAGCCATTTTGACCACTCTCATTTTTATTGCTCTGCAATTAAAATTCACTCACTGAAAGTACTGAATAGTTCTGACTTTTCAAGATTTGATCCAATTCTAGCGCCTAGTAAGTCATGTATGCATTAGCGTCACAAAAAAGGGTATATAGAACCTTATTTCTAGAACCTTATATCTAGAATAAGGGGAGAGATCGGTCAGAGATGTCCGTACGGTGTGTTGGTTGGTATGTCCTAATCCCTAGTAGATTTGCGAATAATGTACTTTTTAGAAGGTATGAAGTACCCCAGTTTTATTCAAAAATCTAGGAAATTTCATTGTATCTTCAATTATTATTCACAGAGAAAACTAAACTCAATTATCTCAGAAACTGAAGTATTTGTGTAATTGAAAAGTCACTGTTCCGTTTAATCAAATATTTTCGTTAATTAAAGGAATAAAATACTATGAATTCTTATGACCAAGTCTCTAATATATTTTTCATCATTATTATATTTTAAGATTTTAGTTATCCGATTGATCTACTTACGAACAATATGGCAAGATCCAGATATGCCCTTTCAGATTTTTTTTTAGTTATACAGCATTGTTCAGTCTTTCTAGTGCTAATATCTAAACATCAATATATGAAATTGTATTAAAACTTAGTAGAACCCCAAGAAGCATTATTTAATTATCTGTATTTGTTCATTGAATATAATTATTTTCGACACGAAAATACACATGAGGCCTTTTTTGTATGCTTTACTTTTATTATAGAGATGTTCTTTAACAAAAAAGGTAGCATTTCTTTTCAAAAATTATAATAATAACGCCTATGGAAAATGCGAAGGCAGATTTGTTAAGTTTAGTTCCATTTTTAATGAATGCTGTAAAAGAACTTGCTTATGAAACGTAATATACATTATTTTGATATCGCTGCAAACAGCCATGCTGACGAGATAGAGATATATTGGGTAGACAGGTGAGTTCCAGCCTTTTTTTTTTTTAAATCTTCAAAATTTTAAAGTGAGAGAGCATTCTATAGACTCTTCCAGTTTTCTTGAAAAGTTGTTGAAATCGAAAACAAGGAGGTTTGGATAATACGCTGTAAAAAAACTGTATGTTCAAAATTACCAGAATGCTGTAAAATTTACCATGTTTTTGAGTCTCTTGGAAAAACAAAAAGCTCGGTAATTTTTACCGACGCACTTCGGTAATGAGTTTGGTAAAATTAACAATAAAACATGGTAGTTTTTTTTAAAAAAAGGATGAAATTTGGTAAAATTTGGTGATGCTAACCGTGGCATAAAAACCATTTATCCGGTTAAATTTACTTGTCAGTTTTGTATTTTTGATTAAATGTGCAGTAATAAGAATTATAATTTTGAAAACCAGAATTTCTTTTAAGCCGTTGCTTTATGAACAGAAAAATTACCAAATGAATTGTTTGAATGCCACATATTTTGTATTTTATTTCCAGAATAATTACTTGTTTTCATTGAAAATGGAATTACCATGCAGTACGGGGATTTCAGTAGAATCTTTTTCTCCACCTATAGTTAAATTTTAATAATCTTAAAATTAAGATTAATTAACTGGAACAAAAAAAAATATAGATTACAGTAGAATATCCTGATTCGAATGATAGTGTTAACTACGTCGAAGCATTTAATGACATAAAGCATGTTAAAAGTTTAAAAAAAAAATTTAGAAAGTCCATGTACTCAGCTTTTAACTAATAATTATAGAAACATAATATCTAAATGCAACGAAATTGTGGAATCAAATATATAGCACATGCAAGTTTTCTTTTCTATAATGAATATTTATGTGTTAAAATTCTATGGAATTGGTGCATAAACTTTCTAGAACACTCCTCATCAGTGCCTTATTATGCAGAGAGTGTTACTACAAACACAACGTATCTGTCATATGCAACATTGTATATGATTTATTAGTTAGAAGTTATTATTTATTTCAATCTATTACGTCAGATCTATTGCCACAAGCACTGTTGATAACAATTTTGTAATATCAATCAAAAACGAATTTATCAATCATTGTGAACTATTTACGTTGATAATGTTTAGGCAGTGGTATGCAGGGAGGCGTATGAATCTCCAAGTATTCAGCCAACGGGAGCATTATTTTTGTCCTTCAGACAAAATTTATTACAAATTACTTTTATTTTGAAAAAATGTTTTTCAAAAGCTAAATATTTGATTTTTCCAAAATATTTTATCAGGAATAAATTATGATTTTCAACAAAAAAATTAATATTGAAGGTTTAGGTTTCAAAACTTAAATATTCCTTTTAATTAAGAAAAATATAATAGGACTTAGTTGGAAATAAAGAAAAATTTCAATAGCGTTTACCAATATATTAACGCGAAATTGAGTGTAAAGTGTTGACCTAGAATTTTATAAATATGCATTTCTTTTTTTTAAACAATATTGTTTTCCTTTTCATTGTGCCATATTTAGAGATTACACTCTTTGTAAGGAAGTCTAATTAAAGAATTAGCTTAGCGCATTTTTTAGGCACTCCCTGTCAAGCTACGTGTATTTTGCAGAAGTACTCGTATTGTGGCAATGCGAAGCTCTCTATTAACAAATTGAATTAAATAAAAACTTGATTTGGTATTACTTGATTTTCACGGTGACCGCGATAAACCGCCAAATCGTGCAACAACAAAAAAATTGCCTAAGTAAGAGTAATCATACGCAGTTTTACTTTCGGTTCCATTTAGGCTTTGCATTCAAACCACGTGACATAGTATTTTTTTTCTCATTTAAGCATTGAAAAAAAATGACGATTTTTAATTCACCGAGGAATGAGGAAGATGCCGTTTCGTTTTTACGGGAAAGAAGTTATACCTCGCTTTATCGAGTATGCGTAAATGGACACGATATAAAACTCTATGTAAAGAGAAGATTGTAGAGGTGCAATGTTAAAAGTTGTCAACAAAAAAGGAGCTATTCATATGTTAGGAACAGAAGTAAAAGATGAGCGACTGGTCATCTTCCAGGGTCTTATCTTGCTGAATTCATGTGGCGAAAATCCAATGGGAAAGACAGGCCCTTTGATTTAATATTGAAAACAATCGAGGAGATGTGGAAGCTGCAAACTATATGCGAGTAGTGAGATATCTTCAAGTGAAGTAGTGTGGGTATCTCGATCCTAATTGGTTGCTGAAGCGTGGCATTTGTTTACGTTAGCAACTGTTCTTTTCCTTGTTTCGAGAAAACTAATCCTGTTATGTATCAATTCTCTTCAGTGACTCATTATGAATTCTATCACAAAGATTATTTCTCAAAGATTTCAATTCTTTCACTATGCATTTACATAGAGACTTAACGAAAAATCAAGCATGAAGCCATGTGAAACATAATCAAACTAATTATGCATGGAAGTTGCTAGTTATACGAAGCAAAAATATATCTCGGCTACAATAAAATACGTAAGCTAGTAATAAATCTAAGTTAAGTAAAAGAAGTATACGAAAAATAATTATATTTCAGCTAATTTGATGTGCAATGCGGCTAAGTATTTAAATAACTTATAGTTAATTAACATTCCAACTTATATAGAAGAACTTAGCTCAACTTTAATACTCCATTTTGCCGATAAAGATTAGCTGGTGTTGACGTCATAGGTCACATGTGTGGGTATGGGAAATCTTCTTCTTGAAGTGCAAGCACCCAATTCTAGTTTGGCATCGTTTTAGCAGCGGTAGCCGTGGAAATCGAGAAGTACCGTTGATTTGTTATGGCTAAAAATTAAATAAACTTTAAATAATTTTGCAATATTTACTTAGAACATTGTAACTTTTTGTTTCATATCATATTACACTGTGAGTCACTGGTCACTGACGCGGCCTAAGCGGAAAGTTCAAAGTTCTTTACCGATAACTGACGTAGAGCTCAAAATCTTCTGAATAAAAGTTAGCTAGTGAATTGTGTTTTATTTGAATATTTCACCTAGAGTAACATGTACTTATCTCTCTGAAATGGAAAGCCTTTAACACATATTTATTACACGAAATTCAGAACGTTATTAAAGCTAACCAAATGCTGATAAACAACGGTATAGCATTAAAATGGAAATATTATGGTCTAGATATCGCCTATCATACTAACTTTCCTTAATTTGTTAGAACGTTGTCATTTATTTCGTTCACTAAAACAGATCGGTTGGTATTCAGATGATAATTAACATAACAGAAGGAGAGCATGGAACGAAAGCTCACTCCCCTAACAGAGCACGGAAAATGACAGACTGAGTTAAACCACATTGATTCACTCAAAGTTCAAGATGCAAATATGTAAGGAAGCACCGACATTGAAAATGCAAACAAAGATGGCTAACGAAGGCCTTTCCAGTTTGATTTAAATGAGTTGGAGCTGAGTTGAGGTGTCCTACTACTTCTGCTCGCAATCAACGATTTTAGAAGGAATTGCTGCAGGGTCTAATCGTTCTTGAAGTTTGATTTAGCGTTATTCAATGAATTCATTGGAAGGATACCCTACTGCCACTCCAAGTTTATATTTCAAAGACACTGATTTTAAATATGTATGAGTATTGGTTATATCTAAAAATATTTGTATTCAAAGTGTAAAGAGTGAGTTGAGAACAGCTTTAATGAATTATGGTTTAGTGTTTATTTTCAAAAATGTTAGAAAAATTAATGTAGCGCCTTTTGCCGGATGGTCTAACTGAACTGAAAATGGTGCTATTTTATTTTAAAAAAGTGTTTTTATAATAAAACAGAAAATGTTATTTTTGATAATAATATGAAACTCGATTGTAATGCTACACTTATTGCAATCTTTTTAAACCCTTTTAAAAGCCTAAATTAATGTTTGAAGAGTGCAGAATTTGTATATCACTTTTGAAATCATCATTGACATTTTGTGACCAATTTGATGAAACTCATTTACGGTGTTCCTTATAACATTTTTTTATTTATCAATATTCTGAATTGGTAAAATGCTAAGAAATGAATTGAGAGTTTCATATTTGATAAAAAAAAAAATAAAGAGAAGTTTGCATCTGTAACGTAGATTTTTATGCCTATCCAATCATTAATTTTTATATATTCTGTTGATACTAAGTAAGGGGATTGAAGATTGATATAGACCCGCATGATGCGAACACCACACATATTTGTATCATTAGATATTCAATAGAAGTATGCAAAATTTTTAGAGCTTTATAAGATTAATTACAAAATTGCCTATTTAAAATTTCAAAAAAATTCGTTAAAAGCTGTGCAAGTTATATGTATTTAAGCTAGTTCTTTTATACTGTGCATGCATTGATAAAACTTTAAAAGTTTTTTTTCTTCATAATTTTGTAGTGAATTGTATTTGGCAACTACTAAAAATTGATTTGAATACCTCAGAAAAGTAAAAAGTATCAAGTAATTTCCTCAATGGTTTTTGTACTTATTAGGTAATTTTGACGAATTTTATTCTGTATCAAAAGACAAAATATAATTGCAAAAAAATAATATCTTACTAAAATTTTACAGAAACTAAACTTTGATGGTATAGTATAGAGAAAGAGAACATGCAAAAGAAAACATACTTTTATAGGGGTGATCCCCCTCTATTTTTCATGAATCTTGTTCAATAGTACAAGATGAATATGCGGATAACCCCTTATAGTTTTGAGCTTTCCTTTAAAATTTACAAATATTTACCATTTAGAAAGTCGCTTGGAGCCTTTTAAAATTTTAAGATACACAAATAAAGCTTTTATCATTAGTTGCCAAAGACGATCCCCTATAAAATTATGGAAACACTCTGAAGAGTATAGAAGAACTAATTTAAATTCTCATACTTTGCTTAGTTTTCAATGAATTTTTGGAAATTTTAAATCATCAATTTTGTAAATAATCTTAAATTTCTATTAAAATTTTGTTTAATTTCATAGAATATTGAAGTTACAGCAAAAAAAAAAGTCAAACAAATTTAATTTCTTATAAAAATATCCATATCTCCATAAATATTTACTCTACGTTTACGGAACTTAATATAAAATACATTGACTAAATAATAATAATTAAAAATAATGACTAAAAATAAAAAGTAAGGACATTTATGAAAAATAATGACTAAAGTAATTGATGCACGTTACTAGTTAATGGCTTGATTTTTTGGCATTGGTTGATCAAATATACTTTTTTTTCTTTCTTAATTCATTGTAGGTCTTCCAAACCTCTGAAAGCTTTAAATCTTATTCCTAGGTACGAAAAATCACATGAACTAAACAGTTTTAAAGTTATAAACTAACGCTGTTTTTCAAAGCTCTGACATCAACGAAAATAAAAATAGTCATAGTTTAAGTTCCTTACACTTAACGCAATGCGATGACTTATATATAATCTTGCAGCGAAAAAATTGGGTTTTATAACAGACAAATAACTTAAATATTTTGAAAGCTACTATTTTTTTTAAAAAAATTGCAAATTTGGCACCATTTGTTTCAACTAGATGAAAATTATCAAAATCACTCCCTTATTCCCAGTTCTTGCAAATTTTTATGAATCCAGATAGTGCAGCATTGGAATAAGTTTTAAAATATTAAAAAATTAGACCAAAAACGCTTTTCATTTCCACGAAACTGTGGCTTTTTCCCCTCCTTTAATTCTTGCAATATTTTCAAAATAAGTGTAGACAGCGCCATACCTAACAGTCATGAGTAACAAACTCAGAGCTTGTTATGAAAATAGCATATTATTCGCTAAATAGTATAATTTCTCATTACGGAGCCATCGAAAAACTGACTTAACAGGAATTTTAATAACATGAATAAGATTTTGTTGCCCAGTATCCCAGAAGACTTTCGCATGAAGAAAGAACCGGCGTATCTTGAATTTTGCACTTTTTCAGTTGAGGGTAAATTTCGGCGAATTTAAACTTTATCTGGCATCAGAAAATCTAGAATTCACTGAAAGTAAGAGACGTCAATGTAGTACAGTGCTGTTTATGTGTTGATTCACAAAAATACTCGCTCACATACAGAGAATTTAACAAAGACATTTGATTCAGATGTTTCGTTGAGAGGTGCTTCACCTTCCAACCTTTACTTTAACCTTACTCTTCATGACTTATTTATTATTATTTTTTTTTTTTGTATTTTTCCACAGACAAGGACATAAGAACAGCTTTTATTCCAAGTTGCTAGATTTCTATGATAATGTCCGCAAAAATTTATATTACGCGATGAAAAGGGATAAAATTCTATTAGTAGTTGAACTACTGATTCGTTTGCAGTAAAGTTTCCTTGGTTATTATGTTTCGTTTCATTTTATGGAGATATGGGAAACGTACTTTTTAAATCAGTCTCGGATATACAATTTTTTTAAAAAAATTCTTTCTGACAAGAATTTTAAATAATTTTTATATTAATGTCATAGTATAACACCGGTTAAAACACGTAAATGGAAACGGATTGATCATGTTCTACGTAAACATGAAAAAATTAAAGTAAGACAAGCTGAAAACAATAGGAAAGACATGAAGAGAGGCAAAATATCTGGATCCAAATACATTCAGATGAAAAGCTATCATAGAAGCCTTGTGCTCCAATCCAGAGTAAAAATCAATATGTATCGTATTACATCATGTATATATTTAAAACCCATCCAATCACTGTAAAATGAAATTTAAAACTGATACAAATAAAATAAATTGAATTAATTACACAATGCGAAATGATATAAGTCTATTATTATAAACATGATATCCAACATAAAAAAATATTTAAAAAATAGGTTGTATGAAAAATATGTTGTTTGTAACTATATTTCTTATTTATTTCTTCTCCATTTTCTAAATAGTTAGCAATTTGTTCATTTTTTAAACTCTCTTGTCTAATAAATAACCCTTGCCTCATTTACTTCTTACGTCAAATAAATTTTAAACATTATGCACATCGTATCATCAAGCCAAATAAATTCTTTAACTATTAGTATACTAAACTGCAATAAGATGAATGTTCTACGAAATTAATTAGAGTTATAAGAGCTAAATTAAATGTTATTGAAAAGCTGCTTTACTTACATCTGAGTCTAATTATGCCGGTTTATTCTACAAAGCCATTTCTTTAAAACAATAAAATTTTTACAGACATTTTAACTAAATGATTCGTAAATTAAAATATTATGTACTTGTTATGAAATACTTTCAACATACTAAGCATTTTGCTAATTCAGTTGTTAACGTAAGCCCCAATAAAGTGTAATAATATTTACACTAAGATGTAAAATATACACTCGTTTAAATAATTAATTAAAGAAATTTAAGTGCTTCATGTTAAAGGGTTTCTTTGTTGTTGAGAACATACGGTATCATAAAAATGACTCTTCGTGATTAAGGATTTATGTACACAAATTATACTTTTGGAATTTCTACTTTATTAAAAATACCAGACTGTTTAGCAGAAATCTGTTACAAATTAACTTACAAGAAAGTCCCACTTATTAAATATAAGGGAGAGTTGAGAAAAATTAGAGCCACTAATTTTTGTCTAGACTTTTGTGCGTTTATTAAGAATCACATGAAACTAGTTGCAGACAATCTTTATGCTATTTAGTGACGAATGAAAGACAAGCTGAGTTATTTATTCGTTAATGTCAAGGTTTTCGAAAAATTGCATTAGCAAAGTTACGATATTTATACAATTCAATGCCCTAGTTTGTCATTGATTGAATATTTATTTTAGATAATTCTAATATTCATTTTTCTTCTTTTGCTATTGTTTTAAATGGTTGAAACATGTTTTACATTAGATTTGAAAGATTACAAACTGTTTTCTCTTAAATAGGGCAACCAGATAAAGCCAGTTACTTTGTCAAACTTAATCAAACGAAAAAAACGGGTCAAATTATCGTACAGTATGATAGTGATATTTCTGGTAAATGGAGCATAATTTTGGTTAATGAAGTAATAAATAAGTTGATTATGCTAGTTGAAAACCGTAGGTTGATTATATTCTTGATTTTGTTTTGTAAGTTTCTTGGTGCAGTAGAGTCATATTATAAATTTGTTGATCAAGATCATTTTTTCTCTACACTTTATATAATTGGTTATATCCGTCCAAGGGGGATAAAACTGGATATTTAGTTGATCTCAATAAAATAGTTAATTTGCGACAGTTTTAATTCTTTATATAATTTTTATTTTTGGAGATAATGGGCTTATTTATCATTGAAATAAAAATTTAAGCCATTATGTTCGCAGAATGACTTAAGGGAAAGAAAAAAAACCTAACGGTATGGTTTTGTCCTGCTCTCCCCTACACATTAAAATGGAGTCATTCTAATTTGTAAGGTTTTTATAACTTATGTTATATGGTTTACAACTATGCACATTATGTAAAAAAACGTTTTCCTTGGTTAAATCGAATTCAACATCTACAAATGTCTGAAATATTCATAAATTTAATCCGAATTCGACATATATATTAAAAAAATATCATATCATCATCAGAAGTGGTCAAAATAAGTATCAATAAACTTTATTTGATGGTAATAAATTCGATTTTTAGGGGTTGAAAAATGACTGGAATTTGCAATGTTATGAAATATAGAGCTTAAGTTGAGGACGGGGTGTTCTAATGAGTGAAATTGTGGTGGACAGTTCTATTGCATAATATTTCATCGAAATTACATTTTCATTTCAAAATACTATTAGCACAATTTCTGTTAGACATTTTTGAAAGCATTACTTCAAGCTTTATTTTTGTCAGTTAGTTTAATAATAATGTTCAAAATAATATATAAAGTTTGAAATTTTGTAAAGAAAATAGTAAAATTTTAATTATAAAATGAAATAAAAATAGATGATTATACGGAATATGAGGAGAGAATTTCTAAAGAGCTCTTACTTTATGCACTTAAAAATTAACTAATAGAATGTTAAGACTAAACCAAAAGAATTGTCGATTTAAAGAGTCCCATATGATCAATTCAATTTCTCTTTATTTGACATCCTTCCAAAAACCTAATTTATTACCCATAATTTTTCAAGAATGTGACAGTCTAAGCCTACTGTGTTCCTCAAAAGAACTCTTGTTACAAGAGTCTGAAAAGGCAGTTTGTTTCTCTTATTACGTCACAAAAGAGCATCAACACGCCAAAAGAATACCAGTTCTGACAGCTATATTTTAGTTTCTTCTGTCCGATAACAAACCTCCTTCTCTCTTTTTGACAATTTTTTTTTCCTGGAGATCCTCCTCACCCACTTCTCCCCTATCTGTTTAGTATTGTTTTCAATAGAAGAAATGTGGGAGACATAGAAAGAAAATAAGAGGAAAGAGGAAAAAAAAGGCTGGAACGACGACCAACAAAAGCACAAAAGGTTTCTTAAGAAAACAGCGATTCCACCGCCAGCCCAGGGATAGGCCTGCCCTCCTTTCCTTACAGTTACTGATCAATGGCCCAATTAAAGCTTCGAGAAAGAAGAAAAAAAGGAGGATTTGGGATACTGCAGCTTCTCTTCTTCTTCTTCCATACTTTTATTTGCTGTAGGTCTCTGTCCGGCAAAAGGAGAGCGCAATTTTCGCTCATGACGACTGTTGTCTTTCAACTGTGGTCAGCTTCCTTTTCCACAATGTTGTTTCATCGGATTCAGTTCTCCATGGCAATTGATTTTTCTAGTTTTTTTTCTCTTGTCTCATTCTTCTTATGCTTAGATGCCCAACAGATTGGATTCCTTAAATTTTTCTTTAACTTCCTTTGGAATGTAGACAATACTTTTGCTCGCTAATAGAACAGATCAATAAGTACATGTGGATAGAACTTATGTACCTAACAAGTTATTTTATCAAAAAAAGTAGGACAAAAATGTAATTTTTAAAAAAATTAATAAATTCTAAATTCACTTGTTGAGCATGTCTGGTAACTTTTTTTCGAATTTTATTGAATTTTATTCAACAAAAAAAAATTAATCTGGTGAACATTATTATACTGCCCTTTAAACGGTAAATTTAGTTTAATAGGTTATTTTATCAAATATTGCTTTATCAAAGAAACACAAAAATGGACAATTTGAAAAATAAGCGAATGTTTGTTTCAAGCACAATTCGTTGTAGAGGACAAGCCTGATACTAAGTCTACTTCCGGTTTCTAATATTCCTACTTAAAAATCATGTTACATGGAGCAACGGTAAGAATATTTTGCAACAGGTAATAGTAAATTTTTTTTAACATTTAAACAAGTTGCACACACATCCTCTCTACGTGGTTGCCTTCCAAAACTCATTTCGTTTTAATTACTATAATAGCAGCAAACTCCATTTATTTTTCTGCTGTAATAGCAAAGATAAATTAAGTGCGAGTAGAAAGCTTTCATATACCTCGAAGCAAGCCTCTAGAAGAGGCCAACTAAAATGTATTTTTATAAAAGCAACCTCTCTTTTACAAACCAGATAAAGAAGAGGTTTGAGAGGTTGTGAAAGAGGAGACTTTTTTTTTTCACTCGTAAGAATTACCTCTTTCCACTCTTGAGAAACCCACATATCTTGTTTATGCAAGATGATAATTATTGAGCTAAATCAAGAAGTAAACAATTTTGATGATTTTTGAACCATGAATAAGTAAAAGCAGAAGTTCAGTGGTTGAATGCAGGGCATGTTGGGACTATTTTTTTTGTTTATTTTATTTTATTGATTTACTACTATACATATTACGAGAGAGATTTAATTAAGTGTAGTAATAGGTACTACTAGTATTGCGATAACAGATACTATAAGTATTATGATTATAGATACTGTAATAAAAGATTTGCATGGCTACCGGTAATGAAGTTGTACACTTAAATATTCAGGCAACTTGGTAGGTTTTACCATATTTTATTCCTGTTCAATATAAATATCAAATCTAAATTGAACAACAGTCGTGAATGCTGTCATTTAGTTCCACGAAATAAACTCTTAATGAAATAAAGTGTATACTAGTTGAGCCACGACACTTTGAGCACGCGTAGCCGTCAGCTGCATCCTACAGTTAAATTCGGATACGATCTTACTTTCTTTGTCATAGACCTACGAGGTCTCTATAGTGGGGTCCTCTTGCGCATCGAAGAAGCTTGACTATTTCCCACAAATACATTTTTTGATATCAGTGCAAACTATTAATTTTTTCTAGATTTCCTTCCAGAATTAGTGAAATTCATTACAATTAACTAATACAATTAAATAGAGCTTGAATTGCGTAATTTTCTAAAATAGGTTCACTATTAGACAGAGTTTATTAAATGTGTACATCAATATTAATTAAGTTTATAATTGTACAAAATTATTTAATTTCTATCACTTGAATAAATTAAAAAATATTCCCTAATTACTTAATTATGGAACTCTATTGAAAACAAGTACTTGTCAAACTGTATCAATTACTAACAAAAGAACTTCCTTGAACTTAAACAATACTGACGAACCAGTAATTAAAATAACCAGTTAAATGCATAAATTTCAAAATTACGTTCATAAATTAATTTACTCGTGTTGCAATTTCATATCGAGTTTTCCTGAATTCATTTTCAGTTCGAGAACAGAACCAACAACTACTACAGAAAAGCACTCGACAGTTCATATACAACGAACCAATGGACTACACAAATGCAATGTAATATTGTAGGTATTTTTAGTCAGACATAAGACCACATTTATTTTATACTAGCCGCTTAAGGCGGCCAGCTGTCCGCCACGCTAAAGGTTTTCACAAATAAAGTTTTTTAAAACATAGCAGGAAATTTGAAGATTAGTGGACAATTAAAGTGTTCCTGTCCTGCAACGTTGTCTTCATACCCAGTTCTGCTGCAGATGTGTTATAGCTCTTGAGGATGTTTGAAGATGTAACTTTGCTATGGTAACCTAAGGCCTATGGTAACCTAACCTATAATATAACTATCAGGTGGAGACTTTTTTTTTAAAAAAAAAAGGCCTCAGAAATTGTAAAAGCATACAAAAGTTGCTTTCGAAATCATCATTGGCCAATAGCTGAAAATTACAGCGCAGTTAATAAGATATTTAAGAAACAGCAATAAAATATTCCTATTTCTTCCTAATTTTCCCCTAATAAAATATTAATATTCCTATAACTTCCTATTCTTGTAAAACTTCTTTATAAACAATATTTTTAGTTTTTCCATTTGGTGCGAATAAGTATAAGTTCTTTTCTTCACCAACTCTTGAGCAGCCAACATAAAGCTGTCCATGTGAAAAGCAAGGCTTCTGCAAGTCAAGACCAACGACTTTTAAAGATTGTCCCTGAGATTTATTTATACTCATCGCAAAACTAAGTCGAACAGGAAACTGAAGTCGTTTAAACTGAAATGGATTGTCTGAAGATATGATGGGGATGCGAGGAATAAGCACACTATTTCCTGTTGACTGTCCTGTTATAATCATCGCTTCAATAACATTAGGCATCAATTTTTTCACAATCAATCTTGTTCCATTACACAATGCAGGTGGATCCAAATTTCTTAAAAGCATAATTGGTGCTCCAATTTTCAATTCTAATTTATGTGCAGGCACTCCAGGTGGTTCCAATGAGTTCAAAAATTCTGTCGGATAGTTGACAACTTGATCTATTTCCATGACAGCGTCCATCGACTTGTAAATTTCCAGAGCACCGGGTAATTTTTTTAAAAGTTTGTTATTTATCACGTTAACAATATCATTTGTTGGAGAAAGGATAGCTCTTTCACATAGCCATTGAGGGTTGCAGTAATTTTCATGAATATTAGGAAAAACCATTTCTTTGAGTTCGTCGGTTGTAGCAACACGATTTCCAATATTTTTCACATCTATAAGCCCTTCTTTATCGCCACTAATATCACCATTTCCAAGTCTTAGAAGATTGTTGGCAAATTCCTGAGCAAAGACTTCTCCTGTTAAATGAACTCGCATATTTGTTTTCAGCCGCAGTCTTTGAACATTTGTCCAAATGTAAGATGACTTTATACATGCATGTATTTCATCTGCCTTTGTCCCACGTTGTATTACGGGAAGTGTTTGTCGAAAATCACCAGATAAAACTAAAGTTACACCACCCATACACTTGTTGTTTTTTAAAAGGTCTTGCATAGTGATATCCAGGGCTTCTAAAGCAGCTTTATGTGACATAGTGCACTCATCCCAAACTATTAGTTTACATCTTCTTAGAACATCAGCTTTGTGTGAGCTTCTGGAAATATTGCAGGTAGGATGCTCGACGGTTGATAAATTTAAAGGTAATTTAAACACTGAATGAGCTGTTCGTCCACCAGACAAAAGAGTTGCAGCAATACCAGAGGATGCAACAGCAAGTGCAATCTTATTTCTTTGTCTCACTTTTGCTAAAATCAGATTTATGAGATAAGTTTTTCCTGTTCCACCAGGTGCATCCACAAAAAATATTCCACCGACGTCATTAAACACAGCAAATAAGATTTTCTCCAAAGCTTCCTTCTGGTCTTGAACCAGATTTGGCTCATTCGAATCAATGTATGATGTCATTTCATCTGTATTGTAATTTGTTGCCCTCAAAATTTCTCTGTTTAAGTCAATGGTATCTGTTTGTTGTGGCAAAGGAAGTCCATAAGTTTTTAAACCAGAACCACCCAATTCTTTGACCTTGTTTTCAAGAAGAATTAATGCCTGATTGAAGATGGCATCATCATAATTTAAATCCATGTCAGTACTTCTAATCCTGGCCTGGTGCAAAACATCTTCAGCCATATTTTCTCTTTGTAAATTCCACAATTCCAGAGGGTTTGCAATAGAACATGTTTGCAACATAATTGCAAATAAATTACGCAGCATTTCAGGTGATCGAACAACAGCAGCTTCTTCTAGCGTGCTTTTCCAGTGCGAGTCATCTTCAAGAAGTCCTCTTACCTGGCAAGCCTGCTTAAATGTTTCGCATTTTATTTCTCCAAAAGTCTTTAAGTCATTGAAAGATGTAGGTCCGTGCACCTCATGAAGCAGCAGTCGAAGATGAAAACATTCGGAATTGTTAGGATGAATAGTGTAGACGCGACCAAGTGCATCACTTGATTTAATTCCTGGGTCTTCAGATACTGTCTGACCAGATTTCCGCCGAACCCACTTTTTGCTGCTTGCAGACCATGTATAATACTTTGGCAACTGATTATACAACAAAGTGCGAGCAAAATCATCGTTTTGACATAAGCTAAAAAAAGAAGTAAGTGTTGTGGCTGGTGGAGCTTGAGCTCTTTCCCGTGCATTTTCTGATGTGAAGTAAACTCGCTGGCCATTCTCTAAGTGTACACTTAAATGAACAACTGTTGGATGCCTTTCATGTATAGGGAAACCCAAAATACGCCACACTGCCTCATTGCTACTGATGTATCGTCCTATTTCATAATGCTGTACTTCATCATGCACACTTTCGTCGTTGGCAATGTTAAATACAGCCATATCAGATCCTTTGTTTACGTATTTGCAAACATATTTTATAGATTTTATCGAATTACAAAATTCCACATTAATATGGGCATTAAAAGTTTTTGACAACAATGGACAAAAAGGAACTACCCATCTATTATCAATAACAATATCAGAACTCCGTACTTTTTTAACTGTCGTATAACCACCATCCTCTGGACTCTGTCGACGATACAGGGGATATCCATCTTCCCCTGTTTGTGTTTCTTTCAAAAAATTTCGAGGATACCTCTTTGTACATTTTCCATCTTTCATGCAAGGAGACTGTTGATTCAGGATCCCACAAGGGCCATGTATCATTTGCGTCTTAATAACATCATGCAAAACTGGATCAATTTTTGGATCTGGTATTTCTGCACTTATTACATTATCTATGCTATGAACATGGATTTTTTCATGCAGCCAAATTAAGATATGAGCATGTGGGAGACCACGTTTTTGCCACTCTATTGTGTACATAAAACATTGAACAGAGCCAAATACTTTTCCTTTGTTGATGAGAATCATAAGAGCTCTTAGTTTAAGATGAAAAACTCTTGCTAGCAAATCATGTCGATCGTGACTTCTCTGCCTAGGCATTAATTCATTGGTAACCTCCTGCCACTGAGGATTACAGGTGAATGTAATAAACAAATCAGGCTTCCCGTAATTTCTAACATATGTCATCGCATCTTGAGTTCGCTCATGCATGTAGCGTGGACCACCAGTAAATGTAGAAGGTAAAATTACCATTTTACCTATGGTATGGAGTACGCTGAACACTCCCGTCTCTGTTTAGGGCATCCTTGAGATGAACATACTCTTCAACACGTAGTTTCTTCTGGTTCAAGCGTACAAACCTCAGTCGCTCAGATTCAATTTTTGCGAACATGTCCACAATAAATTGATTAAAAAGTTCCTTGCATCTCAAAATAATATTGAAATTTGCAGCTCGAAACATAATTCGATAGGCATAAAAATCCATTGCTGAAATTTTCTTAGAAGTCGGGAAGCCAGTAGTTGGGTTTACTTGCCTTAGTTCAAAATGGTAGCCGTCTTCACCTTGCCAGAACATCAAAGGATACTGCAATGCATCATATGCTCGGTGTGTTTCTGCAATTTTTTTTAATTTCATTACTTTTTAATTCCAATACTATATCTCTGCTGCTGTATACATCACCTGCAAGAATAACTGCCACCTCCGATGTATTTGGAGCATTAAATCGTCTTTCATGCTGACCGACAGGTGTTTTATCTGCCTGAATTATAACTTTTAATTCAGGAGTCATTTTCTCCATGGCCAACTTAAAACTTCTCACGTAATTATTGTGTTCATGCAACATTTCTTGCAAACTTGAAACTAATGCTTGTTTTACTTTCAAAACATTCCTGCAACGTTGTTCGGATTGCTTTTCCTGATCACCTACAAAGTATAATTGAAGAAAATTTGGCTTATCATTTATTTGTGGTTGTAGGCTTCCTATTCTGTGGTACACTTGTCCCTGAACTTTGAAAGTAGGCATAAAGCCTTGTTCCCGAATTTCACTCCCAGATCCAAATCATGTCATCTGAAAGCATGAATTGTATCTTCTGATGTTACTCTGAAAATGTACTGTTTCAATTGAAGAATCTGTTAACAATGCCAGTAGAGGTTCAGGAGGTGTTTGAAGTTCACATAGCTTAATTTTTCCATTGCTACAACACATACTTGGTGTTTCACCTTTCCATTTTAATGCCTAGCAAGAAATGCATTCTGTTGCCATTCCGCCAATTTCTATCAATGGATCTGATGCATAACATAAAGATGGGTTGTACATAAATGCAGAGTTTTCCTTGTCTTGCCACAAATGCAATCGAGCTTGGGATGTTGAAGCACGATTTTCTTCTAGCCTTCTTCGACGTTCCTGGGATGTTTCTCGGGTCCTTGCATTTCTGGTTGAGACACGATTATTTTCTAATCTTCTTCCGCGTTCTTCAGATGTTTCTCGGGTCCTTGCATTTCTGGTTGAGACACGATCATTTTCTAATCTTCTTCCGCGTTCTTCAGATGTTTCTCGGGTCCTTGCATTTCTGGTTGAGACACGATCATTTTCTAATCTTCCTCCGCGTTCTTCAGATGTTTCTTGAGCCCTAGCACTGCTTGTCGAAATTCGGTCATATTCCATCCTTCTTTGACGTTCCACAGACGTTTCTTGGGCCCTTCTTCTTCTTTGAGAATCTCTTAATGTCTTTTTCTTTGACAAAATACAAAGTTTTTTGGAAGGCGGTTCTGCCATATCAGTAATCGGGTGTTTAAGAAGTCAACGAATACTTTAGAACAGCAATTACTATGAAAGCAAATCATGAAACTTCAATATTAAAATCTAAGTGCCTACCTGCAAACTGAAACTTTCTGAAAATAACTAATTACATTTAATAAAAACTGTTAAAATAAAGAATAGAAAAACCAAAGAGATCCAAGGTAAGTGTGATCGTTCCTTCAAAAACAATTAAATTCCTATTTTATATATTATATAGCTACTACGCTTAAGAAAAAAAAAACGAAAATGCTAAATACATGAAAAGAACACGAAAACGAATTAATTTTTTATGGTATCAACTTCTATTTCTATATAATTTTTTATGGTATCAATTTATATATCTATATCGCAACAAAAATTATCGTTTTCGCTTAAGAAAAAAAAAACAGAGCGTGGAAAGAAGAAGAAAAACTTATTATAACAATTATGAACAGCGACAAATATATCAAAGCGAATCGTTCTATTTACGTATCGAATATGTTGCCACATTTTTGACACAAAAGTTAAACTTTTCTCCACTTTGATAAATGTATGCTAATGCGAACCTTACAATTAAATTATTAATTCCTTTGTGTATTATTGGTTTAAGTTGTCGAAAATTAATATTTCAATTGTAAGGTTCGCATTAGCATACATTTATAAGAGTGGAGAAAAGTATATGCATTTTTTAATAGTTTTTTGAATATGGCTCTTTGAAAACGAATATTACGTCAAGTGCTCAGGTATTATAATTTTGATCTAGTTGCGCTTGTATAATTTTGATCTAGTTGCGCTTGTATAATTTTGATCTAGTTGCGCTTTCTACGTCATTTTGCTAACATCGTTTGGTTTGTTATTTAACATCGTTTGGTTTGTTATTTCTAAGTTAACTTTCAAAAAATTAGCTGGCAACAGCAACGAAAAAGCAGAGATTTTCTTACAAAATGACTGATAACTAAAAAACTAATCCAAATTTTTGAAAAAGAAAAAAAATACTTCTTCATTATGTCAAAACACAATTATGTGCCGAGTTTCGTGCCTTGGCGAGGCTTCTGGGGCGATATATTGTGATTACAGACAGACAGACACACACACAGCCGCGTTTATTATTATGTATAGATTCAACAACTCAAAGATATTTGATTTACTCAATAAAGTCTCACTTTTTATGTGATTTCGCACTCATATGTTGGCTGTTGAAATTATTTACTCAGTAGAGTCTCACTTTTTATGTGATTTTATACTCATATTTTATACTGAGCGAAAAATGAAACCTTATTCACATGCTTCCAAGTGGCTTTCAGTAGAATACCATTGTTTATTTTAGCTTTGGCCGTTGAAGTTATTTGCTCAAAAGAGTCATTTTTATGCGATTTTATACTCATATCTTAAATTAAGCAAAAACATTGAACCTTATTTATGACCTATTTATGACCAAGACACTAATTCATAGAAGGATATTGAGTATAACATGATTGGTACATATACAATACGAGTAAAATACTTTAATACCCGTAATAAAAGCGTAAACTGCATGTTAAGTCATATGAAACTTAAAACTATTTCAGTATATAATTCCTTATAACTACATGAGAAATATTTAAGGCCAACGCGTAATTGCTTAGATTTTAATGAAAAGTTATAAAGAGCAATTTATTCTAACACGATTATTTCCTACGCAATAAAACTGAAAGACTTCAATACCTGGAAGCAATGCTATTTGCAATATATAATTTAAAGCTATTTCATTATATAGTTACTTAAAACTACGCAATAAATCTAGAAGGCTAACAAGTATTTTTTTTAGATTTTAAGGATAGGTTATTAAGAGCAATTAATTCTAACACGATTATTTCATACACAATAAAAGTGAAACACTTCAATACCTGGAAGCAATGCTATTTGCAATATATAATTTAAAGCTATTTCATTATATAGTTACTTAAAACTACACAATAAATCTACAAGGCCAACGAGTATTTTTTCTAGATTTTAAGGATACGTTATCAAGAGCAATTAATTCTAACATGATTAGTTCATACACAAAAGTGAAACACTTCAATACCTGGAAGTAATACCATTTGCAATATGAAACTTGAAGCTATTTCATTATATAGTTCCTTACAATTACATGAGAAGTCTTTAAGGCTAACGCGTCATTTTTTTAGATTTTAATAAAAGGTTATCAAGAGCAATTAATTCCAACTTTCTCTCAACCGATGAAAGAAAATGTATTGTTGAATAACAATAATGAAAAATACTATCATAAAAGCAACGAATCACAATTAACGAACACTTCTTCCACTCGGAAGGAAACTATGCAAGTAAAAGGGTTCGTAAAATACAATTCTTCAACTATTTAAATAACATTCACCGAGTTAGGAACATTTGAATGAATTCGATCTTCCCTCATTGTAATTAAATTGGAAAAGAACGTGCACATCACTTATCTCACAACAAAGAAAAGTCTCGAACAAAGGGGACAATTCATAATTTTCTGAACAAAACAAACGCATTTATGGCATAATTATGCAATGTAGAAGTGTCCACAAATATCTTGCATGGAGTACACGCAGCACTAATTCTTCGTGAGTAAAAAGGGGTAAAGGGGTGTTCGAGACCCCATCCCCTTTCGACGAACCGCCTCGAGAATTATCTAGGCTTAACCAAAGGAAAAGACTAACAAACCACTTTCAGTTTTGAAGGAAAAATGAATAAAAGCAAAAATAAATAAATACACTTCTCGCAAACATTTGGCGCAATTAATTTTCGCCGCACTCTGCTTTAATTAAAATGAGTTGTGCAAGCAGTGAGCACTTCAGTTTTGCATCTTTAAGTTGTAAAGGGGTGGATTTTTAGAAGGGCTATTTTTGTGGTTTTCTCTGATGAATTGAAATTTGTTTCCTTTACCCTTTTCGGTTAAAGTTTAATATAGAGTGAGGGAAGAGTTAGGGAATTTGCGGGTTTTAAAAACTCATTACCCTTATAATACTTTTAAATTCTACCGATTTTTCTCTCGGATTTAAATGCGGGAAAGTAATACTTTAAAAGCATCTGCGTTTAATATACTGACTTGTTTAAAAAAAAAAACTGAGTTTTCAGAACATTTTTAGGAAAAGTAACAACATTCCTCAAATTGTAAATTCTTTAAATTTCATTTCTGTGATTTGGTTTAAATAGTCTTAAGTTGCAGTTGATTCTGATATGTTAGCAAGTGATGTTTTGTTCTTAATAGGATATCGTTGTTAGAAGTTTATAATGCATTTATAAACATACAAACTTTGATATAGATCAAGAGAATATAAATAGTTCAGAAGCAGGGGAAAAAAGTCAACATAATTTTCTGAAATAACCGAGATCGCATGATTTTTTGGATATTTTAGTTTGAATAGTAATTGGTAAAAATTCCTGTTATTAATAGTAACGAAATTTTGCAATAAAAAGAGAATGGAAAATAACTTTTTAAAAAAATCCCGAAATGTTTCTAAGTATATGGGGCAGCTACGGTACACATGTAGTTTCTACAAACGTTTCTTAATTTTTATTAACCCCTTGTGGGGCTGGGCTACCAACAATGTCAACTGTCATCTATCAAAAGATATTTCAAGATAGAAATGAGTTAACACGTCTTATAGACTAGTGAATCGGAATTTTATAGTTGTTGTGATAGCTACGCTACAGTTCTCTCCTACCAGAATTAACCACTAGTTGATTAATTGCTGTTTTGCAGGAGGCCAGGTGAGCTGTGTTAAGATATACGGGCTTTGAGTGCTTATTGTGAAAGATATATTTGGAACATGGTTGTGGACGTGATCGCTTCTGTTTTGCAATTAATCTCCTGCGCCCAAGCTCTCGTAGTGTGTGATCGAGACTGAGTAGTAACATTATGAGAAGAACAAAGCCACAGTCACAAATAGCAAGTCAACTGATCACTGTAAATCCTCCATAGAACAAATTGTGTTTAAATTGAAGTGGGCGTTTCAGTCGAGATAGGAGTGTTGGTCGAGGCAGGCCTGATCAGATAATGCCCGCGAGCCACCCATGTAGGACTAGGCTACCGAAAATGGCAATCGCCTTCTATCAAAAGGAGCCTTCTCATAGAGTCTAGCCTAGTCAACAACTCCTAGAAAAGAGCAGGCCTCAGCGTGGGTTGCCATAAATATCCTTTAGCAGTCCAAACGTAATGACATATTTCGTATTTTCAACCACTGCGCAGCTTAGTTCCCCGAACGTAATGACATCTTTCTTATTTTTCATCTACTGCGCCGTTAACTTCGTCACATCGGACTAATAAATTGATCCGTGCTGAGGCCTTCCTACTTCTAGGAGGTGTTGGTCTAGTTCTGTCGGTTGGTCGGTGTGCCTGAGGTCGAAGTGGCTCTTAACCCCTTCGTCATGAATTGAACGATCGTTGTAGTGGTTCCTTACTGTCCTTGTTGCCTAAAAATAAAAAATAGATACATTTCATAGAATCGAGTTAACATGTCTTATATTCTAGTGAATTGGAATTTAATAGTTGCTGTGGTGACTACGCTACACACTGAAACTGAATCGGCGTTAATGCGATTCAGTATTTCCTTCTTGAAAATAAAATAAATGTTTCTCATTTGATAGAAAACATGATGTGAAAGGAAGTTCTTTGAGATTTTCGGAAACATTTTCAAAAAGTGTATTTACTACGTTTAATAGTTATTAAAGTGATCCATGTGGTGTTCAGCATATATGGAAAAATCCCTGAATACGCATCTGTAGAATTGCAATTCAATTTCAAAATCCATACCATTCTCTAACATTATCAGAAATCTAACATTATTACATCATATCTAACATTATTGTATTTCTTTCGTATTGTTATTTTGCATTATGCATGTACAATGCGCAAAAAAATAAATGGACAACCCTG
Organism: Parasteatoda tepidariorum; assembly: GCF_982258835.1. NCBI lineage: Eukaryota > Metazoa > Arthropoda > Arachnida > Araneae > Theridiidae > Parasteatoda > Parasteatoda tepidariorum. The sequence continues at coordinate 10,257,768 of NC_141755.1, read as the reverse complement.
AATAACTTTTAATCTAATGATCGGAATTTCAACTACTAGGACTCAATCCTGATGGTTCGAGGAGGTGACATTAAATTTGATAATTAATCAGAGCAGGCGATATTTTTGGTTTCGTAATCAGACACAAAAACCTACTTCTTCTGAACAAACATACATTTTTTATCAAGGGTCAGGATTTATGACTCTCAAGATATGAGGGGGTAGGCACAATCTTGAAAATATGGTCCCAATTGTTTGCTCAGGAGAGTGGTCCAAACTCTGAACTTATTAATGTTAATTTCATTTCTTGCTTATTTTGCGTTGGAGTACTTTTTAAGCAGATTGAAAATTGTCTAAAAACGTAATATTTTTGAAATGGAATTTAGAGGGCTCTCCATCTATTTCGCACAGATTTTGTATTTTGACGTGTAAAATTTCATTCCTTGAAATAGTGTAAAAAATTGTGTTCGTAACAATTCAAAATGTTTTAGAAAACTATTAAATTAAAGAGTAATTATGTACCAAAAACCATGTTTTGCGTGGTATTATGTTTGGATAAACAAATTTTATAATTTTGTACAATTTTCCACGATTGCGCATACAATTTCCTATCAAACATTTTTTAATTTGATTATAAAGTTCTCGATATAAGGCAAATTCGCAAAAAATAAAATTAACCTTAAGGGATCTGAACTTCGGATCTCTACCATGACGAAATTATGGAAATCATATTTCTCTGAAGGTGGCTATCCCTTATATTTTGAGAGGTTAGAAACCTGAATTTGTCAAAAAAAGGGTACGTTTATTCAGAGAAAGTAGTTTCTATATGTTTTATTTCTTAACTTAAAGTATCCTCTATACTTATTCTTTAACTTATTTGTAGTCACCCCCTCGAATCATTAAGATTGAGTCCTGGAATGTAGAGATCCGATGATTGAATCAAAAGTTATTAATGGAAATCTTTTTTTGTGGACCATACCATACTGTAAAGAATTAATATGGATTATAATTATATTTAAAAAGACACATTTAAATTCAGATTTCATCGCTAAAATCATCTGCTAATTGCAGGATAATTTCTTGATCGAAATTTAGCAATTACACATTACTGCACATTTTAAGTTACGAAAAAGTATTTGTAATGCGATTTTTAAATTCTTTGCTACTCTGCATTCAAATATGGCAACTATGTTTTTCAATCAAACAGTAATTTTTCGCAAATTAGATATGAATATGTTTAAAAAAAAGGCCTGTTCTTAAAATTTCTTTAAAAAAGTACATATCTACAAAATAGCTTTTAAATGATTTCTTTACACACTTATAAACAAACTATAATAATTTGAAAAAAGTATAGTAATGAGAGCAGACACTAGTATGAACATATTTTGATATTCATCAATCCGTATAATATTTTACAAACTTCAGGAAAAGCTTTCTAAGTATTTGTAAATAATTGTAATTGATTAATTAAAGCTTGAAATTAGTTTGTAATATGCTTTGAACGTTTCTGATTTGAACATTACAGATTTTGGACTAACGGCTTTGAAGGATACACATCATTAGAAATGGTGATTTTAGCTTCAACTTCATCATTCATTACTAATTATACAGTGCTTTTGATTCTTTAGAATTGACTGCTTGGTTTTAGAATTTAAGACTATAGTGACATTTGTTTTTTAAATTTTTATGCTATTAGAATTGTGTCAAAAATAAATTTATGGAAAATTACATTATTAGGGCATCACTATTCTATGCACTAAAAAAAATATGGGCCAAAATACGAAAATATGGAAAAATTTACCGTGGCTCTATGGGAATCAGTATTTTTTCCGAATAGCTTTGATTGTGATTTTGGTAAAGTTAATAGTAAAATATGGTTTTATATCAAATGATGAAATGTGATAAAAGTGGTAAAATTTAGTAATTTTATCGTATCTTATAGCAAAGCACAAAAAACCATTTATTTGATTAAATTTATTTGATTAAATTTAATTGTTTCTTGATATTGTACTTTTTGCTTAATGTGTGCAGAAAAGACGAGTTGCTGTTGTGGTGGTTTACTATCCACATGCTTGACGAAGTCATAAGGAGGAGGTGAGATGCAGCTTCTGTTGATCCGGGGATCTGAGCACCATATAGGTAGAAATCTCTATTGGCTCGTGTTGGTGTTCTTTTTCGTCTGGCACCTACCATTCGGCCTGTCCGGCTCATGGGACCCTTCTGGTAGCAAGCTACCACCGGCATAGCCCTCCGGGTCATTGGTACGCGCAAGCCTCACAGCCCCGACAAGGTAGGAACAACATCGGGGAAAATTACTGCACTGTATAGTAATGACATTTGTTGATGAATTCTCAAACAAAATCTTTGTCCATGTTAATAAAGTCCCACAAGATCTTAATAAATGAAATTTCCAATAAAATTCTTATATTTGATATATAGTTAGAACTGAACAATTCAATGAACCCCGAAAAGTTATTCGCTTATTTATTTTTTAAAAAACAGACAAAAACAGGCATTCAAAAACAATTTATAACATCTTAAGATCTTTTATATACTTCATATACTTCTTTAGAAAATACTATAATTTGATAACCAGAATTTCCGGTAAACCGCTACCATACGAACTGATAAATGACGAAACGTTTGATTTAAGTACTATGTAATTTGAATTTGTAAACCAAAATTATGTTTTACATTTATTTATTCATTTTTTTACCAGAAATTTTATTGCCACACAACAAGGTAATTTTACCAGATTTTTTTTCACCTTTTGTATAAAAAAAGGACATTTTACGAAAAGAATACTACTTTTTCAAATACATTTTGATTCAAAAATTTAAGATTATATTGAATTTCGATTCTTAAATTTAAGGACATCAAATTGCTTTAAATAATAAATTTATGGAAATAATTATCGACTTTCTGTACTTTCGGCTAATTATCGCTATTTATCGTGCCTCACTATTTCAACGCTATTATTTTTACAGTTAGTTGATAAATTATTTCATAAAAACAAAAGAAAATGTTTTTAAATATTTGAAAATTGATTTTAAAGGCAGATAAATATGTTGAAAGTTCTTTCTTTATATATTTTCTGCTAAAATAGTAGCACTGTATCATTTATTTTATTTTATTCATTTGGCATTAGATCATTCTCTAAAGCAGCAAAGATACGAAAATCCTTTCTAATACTGTCCTCAGCTGAAAATATTATCAAATAATTAACCCAGTGAAACTCAGTTTTTATTAGTTTCATTTACTCAGTTTATCATTAGGAATCACTCACTCAGTTTATCAGTTTACTCAGTTTATCATTACTCCGTTTATCATTACTCCGTTTATCATTAGGAAACTTCTAAAAATATTTTCATTACTACTTCATAAAACAACAACATAAAAGTTACAACATTAACTACATGTCCAAAGCTAGACCATTATAATAAAAAAAGTGCTCCTGTTTTTGCTGCTGTTGTCGAAAGTCATTAGGGCAAGCTGTGCGATTGCTCTTGTTTTCCAGTGGCACCATATATACCTAAGAATTCAACTTCTGCCACACCTATACGTCACACCTGTTTATAGGGCGGACCCATTTATACATTCATTCATTCATACTTAGATTGTAATTTTGACCTGAAACAAAAAACGATCAATCTCCAATTCAGTACCTCCAGATTTAGAATTTTTAATGGGGACATGGATGACGTTGTGATCAGTTAGATTTAACATGCACTCGTCACCCGTGGAGTTTTCGGGAGGATGTATTCGAAGTGCTCACTCAACCAGGCTATCCCGGCCCTAAAAGTGTTTTTTTAAGGTATTTAAAGAAAACTTTTATAATAACTCATATCGATTCCTGTCACTAAATTGATTTATAAATTTATTATGTAATTTTTTTTTGAAATTTACAATTTATTAAATTTCACTTTAATTTATATAATCAAAGGTTAAACTTTAGATTTGTTTAAGACTCCCTACTTTTGAAAAGCACTCTTCTATAACAGCGATGCCTTATTTTTTCTTGAAAACGATTTAATTTTTTTTCATTAGAGAAAGTAGATTTGCGTCAGGTTTTAGGATCTTAAACTACCATTTCACCTAGTTACTAAGATGATTTTATACGTGTCTCAAAAATAATTAAGATTGTGTTACAATAAGATGCACAATGATTATTGGACACGATTTCACACTTTCTCGCAATATCTTTCACGTCCAAATATATTGCGGAAGGCAAGAAGGAGAAATTGTTATTTAGTTACAGTGGTGCTCAAGCATGAAAGGGCTTCATGTGAAAGTGATATATTTGTATAAAAGAGAAAAATATTTTTATGAGATCGAAATACAATCACTATTATTTAATTTACGCATAATTCTAGCAAACAACTTCTATATTTATTCAATATAGAAGTTGAAAAATTCTTATTTATCTGTTATTTGCTGTTTAATGTGTTTCTTCGTTAGATATTAATGATAATTATATCTTAAATGTGAACGACAAGAAAAAGTTTTATTTTTAAACCTTTCAGACATTGTTAATTAGTAATGAAAGGTTATAGAATAGAATAACTTATGTGATTACTTATTTATTTCATATACTCGAAAGATATTAATTTCCATTGCATTGCTTGACTGAATATTTCGTTTGGAAAACAAAACTTCAATGCATATTTTATAAATAAAGAAGAAGTAAAGAAAAAATATTCATAAAATATTTTGTTTTTTGCTTCTTTAAACTTGAGTTTCCTTACTAATTAATGATTATGTCAATGAAAAAAAGAGACCCATAAGCGAATCTAAATAATGCTTTAAACTTTAACAATACTTCACAACATGAATGATCATGGAAAACTTTTCACTAATATAATTAACACATCTTTACAACATTCATTTCTTCTTTAACTTACTTTTAAATGGTGATTAATAATTCGTAACCAAGCATGAATTAATTATAGAATAATGAGAATGGAACTACTAACAAAGGTATTATTCAGTGAGAGTATAAAAAATATTGTTGGTATAATCTCAAGGAATTAAAATTACTTCTATTTTTAGTAAATAATTATTTTATAAGATGTTATAATTACAATTGTTATTTTTTTTATTCTTTTGAGTTCAGTAGTGTACATATTTAAAAATGAAATGTTTCCTTCTCTATTACAAGACTAAAAATAAATTGAAATAATGACCTAAGATTTTTAAGTGGTATGATTAGATTTTTCTTAGATTTTTTCGAGTAATAAACTTAATGCTCAGAAGTATGTATTTATTTTAAAACTTAGTTGGACATTTGGTGTGAAACCATCATAAATCGTGAAATTGAATATTAAACAGTGAAAATTATAGATCTAAAATTTTAGTAACACGAACAGCTTTATGTTATACAGCTAGCTGGGAAACTATTTACTTAAGATAAACTGTTGTTATACCTCTTACTAATTTTTTTAACTTGTTAATAGAAGTAGAATAATTCTAATATTTTCTAAAAAAAAAATGTATTGTAATTGAGTAGCTAGATTTTTAAACCCCGCTATTAGTATGATAAATTTCAAATTCTAACTAATTTCATTAACCTAAAAAAATATAGTGTGAATCCATCATCGATTTCGAAATTGAATAATAAACAGAAAAAATTATAGTTCTAAAATTTTAGTCACACAAACTGTTATATGTTATTCAACTAGCTGTGAAAGGACTAACTTTAGACCAATTTTTGTTATTCGTGTTATTATTTTTATCATGCTTAATATCAGTTTGTTAGACAAAGTAGAATACTTTGAATATTTTTTTAAGAAAGAATCTTATATCTGTCTTTATTACAAGTCTAAAACGAAAGCAAGATTTCTGGTTATGAAATTAAATTTTTAACTCTCAACCTGGGAGTACGGGTGGGTGTCCTTTTATGAACCTTTTATAGGTTCTGTTCCCGAAAAAATCTAGAAACCTGTACGTTCCTTTTTTATTAGTAAATGAGTTTTAAGTCCTTATCTACTTTTTGGGAATAATCAAAAGAAATTTCAGACTTTTGTGCTCTACCAATAGTTGTTTTATCAGTTTCTGAGGTCAGAGAACGACACCACGCGTCTCAGTTTGTTCTGCAAATCATTTTATTTCTCATGGCTGCCAAAGTCAATGCGTTAATTTTAGCTCCCAATTAAAGTAATTTCTACTTGTTCGTAATGTTTATGAAAGTTTTTCCGCAAGTACAAGCAATAACTTGCTATCTAACTAAACTCCACTTGGTGTATATAAAAACAATGCATGAAAATAGTTAATCGTGCATGAAAATAGAAGAGTTTATGTTACGTATGTTTGATCAATGACAGCTAACTTGTGGTTAACCTGTGTTTGAATAAATAATTACTCAAGTTCATATATTGAGCTGTTTTTACCTGGAATAACCAAAAAAGAAATTAAAAGAAGTTTTGCTCACGAAATCGAGAACTACTGGAACTAATGATTTGTGCCCATTTTTTTTCCAAAGGAACTCAAAAATTCTGTGTGTAACTATTGTCTCTGAGAATACAAAGTATAAAAAAATGTCACTATGTGCATTCATGTCTGCATTAAAATAATCATATCGAGTATAATATAATAATTTATATATTGTACTTACCATCAGAGAAATAAATACTATCATGCTTAATCAAATTTTATCGTAAAATGAATGACAAAAGCTTTAAAATGTTAAGCTCTAAATTAAGTTTTTTAAGTAGCTCATTAATGAGTTTTATTTGGGGTCATTCCATGAGCATCGAATGTCTCAACGTTCGCTCAAGAGGCTCGCGTCCTCAAGTGTTAATAAATGATTTACCCGAGGAATATTTAGTGGTAGTACTAAAAAATTTTTCTCTTGTCGGCAACACAAATTGTTCTATGTTTTTCTACGTTTTTGACACCAGTTATTATTTCTGATATATTAAAAATCGACTTGCTAATAGAAACAGTATTTAACATACTAATATTTGATTATTATAGTATGTTCGATCTCTTCTTAATAATGCGAACATTTACCTGATTGAAAACTCCATTCGCTTCAAAAATATACTAATAAGAAATAGCAGTTAATAAAAATGATTAGAAATATAAACGTTCTATTACGAACGAAAAATGGGAAAAAACAGGTGGTAAACAAAACTATAAAAAGGGAGAAAAAAAAGTGGAAAAAAAGAACTGGAAAAATCACAGTGACCAAGAGGAAAATCAAGGTAAAATGCATTTCCAAGCGTTATGAATAGGTGGGGGAAGAACTAATGTCGTTATCAAAGGGGATAATTATTCAAATGAATAAAAAAAAAGATTCCAGAGCATCAAAATGAACTAATGTAATTGAGATGAAAATAATTTAGCCATTTTTTGAAATATTTTAAAAAATTAAAATGAAATCGCAATGAATATTTTCGGCATGGCTACCATTAGCCACTATCACATGCTATAAGCGGAAGACTAAACTAATGCACGGAACGGAAAGAACAGAAGATGGATTTCCAGCACAATCCATCGATATTTTTTGAACTAAAATAATGAATTCTGGAATAAAATATTTACCTTATTAGATATATTTATAGCAAAGTAGTTTTAATGCATAAAAAAAACAATCTCAATAGTTTCCCAGTTCAATTTTTTTTTAAAACCTCTAGTTTGATTGACACTTTGCACATTAATATGAGTCGGACATACATTAATGGGATATAAAAACGTAAACCGATACTGGACACATTAAAAATATACTTTTTGGTATATATCACCATTTGTCGAAAAAAGTATTGAACAAAAATCAGGAATTCTGAGAGGAAATATTTATTCTCCTTCACATGAATTAATTGTATAGAAAATTTTTTAACCTCAATTATTTTGCAGATTTTTTTTGACATCTGTCAAGTAGATTTAGAATACTCTGAACCAAAAACTATCTATGAGAGTTAATATTATATTTATGACTTATAAGCAACACGCAAATTTAACTAGCAATTATTTAACAAGCAAAAATAAATATAAGAAAGCTTGACACGTTAAAAATATTTTTCTTTCTTTCCAGACAAGTATTATTTTTACTATGAAATATATATTTATTTTTCAAATCATCCGAAAGCCAATAAATACTGCAGCTTTTTCTATATTTTGTTTGTCTCCCTGAATAGGCATATTTTATACCTACAAAATGAATTTTTTATATTTTTATTACGTTAAAAAAACTTATCTATAACAAAATAACAATTTGAGATTATGAACATCATAACTCCCACGTCTTTCTTACTAGCACTTAAATTCCAAATTCACCGCTTGGGAATGAAGGTCCGAAAGAATTCCCTACAAAAGCTAAAACTTTCTTTTGGCGGTCCTGTCATCTTAACTCTTGGAGGACTCTCCTGGGCATAAGGGTAAGTTGTAGAAGATGCGTACCATTCTGATCTTCCAGAAAAACGTCAGACGTGTTGACAACTTTTTTTTTCGACCTCCCTATTCCTGGATGGAAATCTTCGGGACAAGATCCTCGTGGGTCTGGAAAAAAAAGGAAAGAAATGTCAGTTTCAACTTTTTATCTCTCATAGCTTGTCGATCTTGTTTATCCCCAAACTGACCTGTCCATCTGTATTTTTCTCTTCTTAGAAGATTGCATCTATGATCTTGCATCTATTTTTATCCGTGTTTCTATGGTAGCTTTGCGGAACGAAATATAAATAGATATTATTTGGTGAGTCTATAGTTGTAAAGTCAACTAAAGTCAGTTTGGATAACTTTAAGAAACATTTTAGCTTTGTTCAAACTGAATCTTGAAATTCTGTATATAACATAAATTTTTGGTAATTGTTTTGGATACCGAAATTGTTTTCCCTATGTATTACATATCTTCTGATAAATTGAAGTAAAACGTTAAAACTTTTAAAACAACATGGCGAAAAACACTTTAGTAAAATTACCATTCTGTATGGTAATAACATTTCTATTTGTAAAAAAAGCATAATCCTGTTATTATGAGCTTTTTGGCGTTTTCATGGAGTCGGAAACACTGTAAATTTTACCATATTCTGGTAGTTTCAAAAATAATTTTTTTCTCAATGTGCTAAATCTAGAGATATCTTGTGTTTTATGCACTTTTTGTGATTGAGAAATTTTATCAAATGATTTCTATACAGATAAAGTGTAATTCAACTAGTTACTTGAAAAAAACATTTAAAAAAAAGTAACAAGCCATATTTTTTTAAATTCAGAAATGCTAGCTCTAAAAATTGAGCAACAGATGTTTTCAATAAAATTTATTTTATTTAATCTCCTGCCCGAAAAAAATTCAAATCTCCAAACACAACATACCATAATTTTTAAACTCAAGCACATGCAGTAATTTTAGAATATGCCTTAGAACCTTCTTCCATTAAACAATTTGTATCTGATGATCGTTAACAGGGTTGTTTACATCGTTAAATGTGATAAAAAAGTATAATTGGTATAAATACTGTCGAGCTCATTTAAAACTTTATATAACATTACACTTTCAATAGACGGTTAATTATTATATTAGGTTATTTTCTATTCTAACTATATATTTATAGCAGATAATAAGAATTAACTTTCTCAGATATTCTGTAATAGTTACATACACCTACAAAAAATGAATGATAAAAAAGTTCTGGATTATTAACAGGGAAATTTTTATTTTTGTATTTAATATGCAATTAATTTTTTGTAACAAAATCGATTCAGTTTGTTCCAGAGGTCTAAAAATAGCTGTTTTTTTCTAAGTTTATCATTAATTCTTTTTTATTAAGGAAACGTAAACCGCAGACGCAGTATGAACAGTTAGGAAGATATAACTATAAATCGGTATAGCTTGATTACTATTTATAATTATTGCGTTATATTCTCTTCTTAAACACTGTAAGAAATGAATGCTTTCTCATAATTTCCTTTTCTTATTATTGACGTAGCAGTTGCCTGGAAAATGCTTAGAGCGAGAATATCGTTGAATTTAGAAGATAACTGTAGTTACTTATTCGAGTAGTAGTATCAGTAGTAATGCTTTATTTGCGTCACACTGAGCAATTGGCTCTACTTATTTGTGTCAAGAACATTAGGCTTAATACTGCGTATGGATTAACCTAATTGAATAGGAAATAAAATTTGAAAAAAAAAAAAGAATGAGAGCGAAAGAAAAATCAGTCATTTCCCTGAATTAAATTGTGACCTTGCTGATAAAGAGAGTCGAGTCACTAAACACCTAACACCTAATATTGAAACGTGTTTAAAATTGGAGAAAGATTTTTGCTAAAGCCACAGAAGGTACTGGGATTTGCAAACTGTTTAAGAATTCATTTTACACCAAAAGTCACGTGACTTCGTCCCAAAATTGTTAGGAAAAACAATTGAAAATTACTTAAAGGTAATTGGAGTTATCGTTAAGTATAGTAAAAAATAAGAGTATCATTTCCGGGTAAAAAATAGTCATTGCTAATTTTTTTTATTTCTTTGTATATATTACCAAGCATTGCGTTATTGACCATGAAAATAGCAGTAACACATTGTCTGGACAAGTAATAATGTAACAAACGCATACATGATAACAATATAAGAAACGCAATAATCATCATATTGTGTCAGTATATATAAATTCAAATGTAAATTCTAAAGCTCTTCAATTACACAAATTAACAAGGTAGGATTTTTTCCAATTTTATAATACTCAAATACTCTCCTCACTTATTACCATAAGGAGTTTCAGAAGATTTTTCGTTTTATGGTAAAAAGAAAAGCGTTAGTTTCTCCAGTACTAAATAGTAATTCTTACTTTTAGAAAATGACAATAACAATAATAACAATGTAAAAAATCAAATAACATCATATTACGGCAGTATACGTTAAATGACAAAGGACGAAGCTTGTTAATTATATAAATTAACAAGCTTAGATTTTTCTCACTTTATAACCAACACGTATTCTTGCAAAAATTCTCCTCGATGTTTAGAATGATTTGTTCCAGAAGAATTTTTGATATAAAGTTAAAAGAAACAAAACATTAATTTCCAACTGAGACAATATTAAAAGGGCTTTTAGTCAAGAAAAATAGTAATTATTATTCATGCAAAACGTCTATAATAATAATATCACTATAAATAATACAATAATCATCATATTATGGCAGTATACGTAAATTCAGATATAAAGCCCTAAGCTTATTAATTATACAAATAAACAAGTTTCATTTTTCTCGTTATTTTAAAACCTGCACGTATCCTCATAAATATTCTTCTCACATATTACCCTGAGGTGTGTGAGAAGATTTTACGTTATAAAGTAATAAGAAAAGTGTTGATCTCAAAATTGAGACAGCTTTAAAATTCGCCGACTACAGCAAAGAACAGCCTCGCAATTCTGCGAGTAAACACAATAAGGTTTATATGGAAATGACGATACAAATGTGTAGGGTAAGGAAAAAAACATAAGCTCCGGATATGTGCTTTTACGAGGAATATGGAAAAATTTGTTTTTCCCTGCCTTCTTCTTTTTTTTTACCCCTTTTTTGTACTCAGTATGAGGTGTCCCGGGACAGATAAAAGATTTTCTATTCTGACAGGGTATGTGTTTTCTATTTTCGAAAACCTTTTACGCTTTTCACGGTTTTCTTTTCTGGAGGCGGGCGTGACCTGTTCAGAGCTTTGACAGATGTTCACGAAACTTAATCAACCAAAGAAGTCTGTTGTGTTGTTGACTAGGGGTCTACTGACGCCTTTTTGGTCATTTATTGAGCTATATTTTTTTAGGTGAAATAATCACAATTTGTATGAGCAATTGTATTTTATCACAGTAATTTTTTAATAAAAGAACTTTATAGCTGTTGTTACCTAATTTTGAGCATGTGATATTATCAAATTTTCAGTGTCTAAAGATAAAGCTATCTTGCAATTTTTATAGCAGTCAACAATTACTGTTAAAAATTTTCAAATCCAAAGAAAAAAAGAGGAAAAAAAAGACATTACCAACATCATAATTTATTTAAGGCAAAATTGGATATTTTTTAATGAAAGAAATTAATTTCTAATTAATTAATACTAAAAATAATAAATAAATAAAATTTTTTTTAGAATTTCAATATTTCTATATATTAGGATTGCATAAAGAGATTGATTACTGCAAGGAATTTGATATCAAACTAATCCAGAAAGTAAATATGCAGTTTGGTTCATGACATTTCGGTTTCGTCATTTCGGTCCTATTGTTCCTGTCTCGTCGTTTCGGTATTGTTGCCGTTTCGGTTCCGTTGTCTTTTCGGTTCTACACCGATACAATCATGTTACTAATTCGATTGATATATTTTGATGTATTTTATACTGCTTATTTCGTTTTTTTTTATTACAGTGAATATGTTTCAGGGGCTTTAATTATATTTTTTTAGTTAAAAAAATTAATTATTTATTATTTCCATTTACTGAAAATCGGGAATTTTACATAGTTTTTAAGCATTTAAAAATTATTACGGATGGAATCAAGTTTTTAAATTATTAAGAATATTTACGAGAGGCTTTTGTGAGTTGCAATGAAATCTATCCCTTTTTTTGCCTTCTATTATTTAGGTATATTTATTATTATTCATTACATTCATTATTTGTTTAATAAATATATCTTTGATTGATAAAATTGAAGTATATATATATATATACGAAGTAATAAAATATAAAAATATAAATAAGAATCATAACAAGGAATCTGGAAAAACTCTTACCTTGAAAATGCAATTTTTAATAAATGTATTTTGGATTTATATATTTCTAATGTATATCCAAGAACGTACAAAGTAATAAAATAGAAACAAGAGTCATAACAAGGAATTTTTTCCATATTTTAACTCGACACCATTTGCCTAAATACCTGGTGAATTTGACTGCATGCAAGAAGCGCAATCACGGTTATATTTATTTCTCAAAAACAAATCAGCCTAGACTTTCAGTTTGATTACTCTAACGGTTTAAATCATAGTTTTTATCAACCTTACAGCTTTAAAATAAAAGCAGATGTTACTTTTTCAAAAACACGATAAAATTTTGACTTCGTATAATGTTTTTCTTTTAGAATAATTCCACCTTCGTTTTGCAATGGGCTTAACTCCATTCAATTTATTCATAATCTCAAAACTCTTAGTGCCCAATTTTAAGGAATGAGAAGATCAAAACAATCGTATAGAACTAATATGCGTAGTTTCCTGGAAGTCAAAATCTAAGAAGATACTGTGATACAATTAAAGTCAATGTGTGACAAATACTTCAACTAGCGCGGAGAAAACACAATAATTTAATACACGCAGCATCAAAAAGAAAGTTAAAAATCAGTACAAAACACCAAACTATTGACGACACATGAAATGCTTAATTGTGGTAATGTGTACTACACATTGTGCACATAGAAAAAGTTCGGATAAGACTACTAAACTGTGCAGTAATGATATTTCTGGTTAAAAAAAATAAAATAAAACTATAATGTTTGATATTAAACCATTCATGAAGCAATTTTGCCGTTCATATAGTAGTGATTCACAGGAAATTCTGGTGTTGAAAATTATAGTTTTTACTATCCCTCATTTAGTGAAAAGTACGAAAGTGAAAAGTAAATTTTATCAAAAAAATGGTTTTTAAACCACGCTCTAAGGTATCATTATAAATTTAAAATATTTCATCGCATTTTCAAAATTTATATTAGAAAACAATATTTTAAAAAAATGTATTTAAGTATTTAAGTATTAAGTATTTAAGTATTAAGTATTTAAGTATTAAGTATTTAAGTATTAAGTATTAAGTATTAAGTATTTAAGTATTAAGTATTTAGGTATTAAGTATTTAAGTATTAAGTATTTAAGTATTAAGTATTTAAGTATTAAGTATTTAAGTGTTAAGTATTTAAGTATTTTTGCATTAAATATTTCAATTATATTATATGTAATATATTAAGTATTAACATATAATAAAAAAGAAAAATATATATAATAATTGATTCTATTTTTTTTTCTAGATTCAATTCCTTTGTTCCTTTTTTATTCTTTAATCGGCAATGTGAAGATTGTTTCATGAAATAATAAAACTGCATACTCATATGAGCATGTTAGCATATTCAAATTAGTTTCTTGTGTTAATGAAAGCCGCAGGAAAATCACATTTAAATACGGTGTGAAATGAAGCTTATAAGGATTTACGATTCTGTTATTAAATGATAATAAAGAGATTTTTAAGGATTTAAATTCAAAGATTGTAATTTTATCTTTCATGGAACTCAAATTCTTAAGTTTTCAACGAAATTCGTTTAACATAATCATATTTTTTCATTCAACTAAATTTATCTTTTAAAATTTAATTTTTAAAGAGCTGCTTATTTCAATCAAACTTTTCCACAGAATAGTTGCAAAATTTTCGTCTTTAATTATTAATAGATACTGATAATAACACATCAAAATTATTCTTATGAGTGCTTTAGTGGTTTTATATAACACATGTTCTGAATTAACAATAAAATTTATTTAAAAAGTTAAGTTTACTCCAGATAAATTAAAAAATGTAAAAATACATTTCTTCAAAGAAAATTTCCTTCAAAATATTTATTTTCTGAGCTAAGTTAATTTATTCAAAAATGTTTCCTTCTTTAACAATAACTTTCCTTCAAAAAAATGCCAGCACTTGAGTGAGGTTAATTTTCATTCTGTAAATAAAGTACTAAGACATTAGAAAGATAAAATTGTACATTGAAAAACATTTTCATGTATCTGAACATACAAAAATTGTGACAACTACTTTACACCAAAAATGGTAGCTCCTACTTTTTTTTTTCCGTATGCCTGTCTCAGGCAGTGGGGGTGCGATTGTTCCCGTTTTTCAGTGGCGCCATCTATGGACAGGATTTCGACACAACCACCACCCGTTTATAGGGCGGATCGCACTCACACACATTCAAACACAAAGGAGAAAGGACATAGAACACTCAGAGAAAGAAAGAAACATCCATGCCTTGCCCGGGATTCGAACCCAGAACCTTTCTGACGCAAGGACAGTTCCCTGCCCCCTACACAGTCCGGTCGGGTGTAGCTACTACTCTACACCGAAATTGTGTGTAGTGTTCCACTACATCAAAACCAAGGCTAGTTCCTAGCTACTAATTCCATTTTAAGAAATATTAAATTAATGATTATTTTAGAAATATTTAACAACAAACTTATTTTATTTTATGATATATTGTATATTGCATCTTAAATTTATTATTCTTGCTTTAGATTGCATCGTGAAACCAAAACCAAGAATAGTTTTTGGTGTAGTGACACAGCTTGGTGTAAAGTAGCTGCCACAGTCTTTCTTATTCAGTTACGCTAAAATTTACAATTACAGTAAGATATATGATACACATAAGTAAATCAGTAAAGTTAATTTTTTGAACCAGTCTCAAGCAAGAATCATAAATTTAGGATAATATTGATAGTTATCGTTTTATATGGGTCATTCTCATGAAACTGTCATTTTTCAGTTCATAAAATCCCGAAAAAGTAAAGTGAATAAAAAGCTCTGAAACTTTTTATATTAATAGAAATATGTAATGACATTATAAAGAAAGTATATATCCTATAAATTATACTTAATATTTAAATTAATTAATTTTTGAAATAATGTATAATTATTTAATTTATAATAATTAATAATTAATTAATTAATTTAATAAATAAATTAATTAATTTAATAAATAAATTAATTAATTAATTTAACAAATTAATTAATTAATTTTTTAATTTATTTTTCAAATTAATTAATAAGTAAATTACACTATTAAAAAGTAAATTTTCACTATTTAAAAAGTGAGGGAATGACACTAATAGTGAGGGAATGATATTTTATTTTAATACATGTTTTTATCTAAGTTACATCTACCTAAAGTTTGAAAATGATAACATACTAAGTATATCTAATATTTATTATAATTTAGTCTTATATATTTAATAGTTTTTACAGGTTTGGGAAATAAAATTGCCTGCACGATTGAACAAAAAAAAATTTAATAATATACTCATCTTGAATCATTCCCTCACTTCAGCGTCATTCCCTCACTTTATACACAAGTGAGGGAATGACGAATTCAATAAAATTTAAAAATAACAGTTAGGCCTAATGAATTTCTGAAGTCAATCACATACAATTATATTCATACAAGAAAGCAACATATGATTATCTACTTTCTCGATGAAGTTGTATTTTATTTTACTCTAAAAAATGACATGATGGAATGACAAATGTAAAAAATTTTACCTGGTTTGATTCATTCAAATTTATTCCACATCAAAGCTTCTTTAAGTTGAAGATGGAAACACATGCAATTTTGTTCTATGATGCCAGTTGTTAACTTCTGAAGTTTTTATGAAAATATTTTTATTCTAAGAAGATTGCAGGTGATAAGAACATTGTTGTGAGGGAATGACGCGAAACACTTGGGACAAAGTTTAAAATAGTGCTGTGTTAATATTTTTATCGGAAATTCAATTTAAAATTGATTTTCTGAATTCTATATTTCAGTATTCTGAAATAAAAAACTCGAATTTTAAAAAAAAAAATTTGTATTTCAGAAACAATTTTTTTCTTTTTTTAAATCAGCAGTGGGGACAAGTGAGGGAATGACATATTGGTATATTTTAATTACCTAAAATAAATAAAAAATAAAAATTGATAATTTTATTTTTATTCCTTTGTTAGCTTGCATTCTGAAGGACACTTCCCCTGAATTTTTTTTCTTCGTAAGCTGTAAAACAAACATAAAATATACTGGGGACATGAAAATGACTGTTTATGTGAGAATGACCCATATAATGCACGTAAGAGTCAGTATGACACAATTGTTACTACGATACAAATCAAGTATAAATCATTAATTTAGAATGCATTTATGCAATATTTCTTGAAAAAAAACATTTTGTTAATTAAACATACACCAAAACAGTGAAAATATTAATATAATTTGAACAAAGCATAATCAAACTTTAACGGTTTGAAAAATGATATTATGATCCGTTACCAAACGGATGGTTTTAACACTGAATGCCTTGGCGTCATTAACCAGAATTATGATTTTTTACTGGAAATGTCATTACCACGCAGTAAGGAAGATGTACCAGAAAGTTTATATCCGTGTAGTATGTTAGATCTTGTAATACCTCATTTCTTTGTAATTAAAATGTTGCAGATTTATGTTGGATTATTTTATAAAAATTCCTCTAATTTTCCAAAATATAGTTACCGTGTTACTTTTTAGATACATTATAAAAAGACAATTGCTAAATGAAGAAAAAAAATATTTTTTTTAATTTATTGAAATTTAAAGAATAGTAACAAATAATAATTATTCAAAATAATTCAATATAATAATTATATATAATTATTGTTTCTTAAATAATTTGTATTTACGATTTAATTTTTTGAATAAGCTTTTGCAAATTACGTAAAAAGTTGTATTATATTACATCTAAAATTTAATATAACACTAAGTTATTTTGTTATCAATCTATGTATATTTTGATTGAACGAAAAGAGTGAAAAATAGTTTTGAGAAAATTAAAGAACCAACTTTATATTTAAAACGTATTGTCTTTTTACGTATTTTATATTGCATGAATGTGCTTAAAATCAAGTTTTTCGCCATGAAGACTAAACACGTAAACGTTTAAACTAATTAAAGCGCATACTTCGATAAGTAATTACGCAGTTAATAAGGATATTATTGATTAGCTTTTCAATAATCTAAAAATCTAGTCTTTCAACTAACATTATGTTTCACTAGCAAATATATGTTTTGAAAGGATCTTTTGATAAATCTTTCTTTTTAATTATAGTATATGGACGTTAGTAAGTAAAACCAATTTATTTCGTGGTTATTAAAAAAGTGCCACTTTTTTTTACGCCACTCATTTTTTATTCATTAAAAAAGGTTTGACAATCTTCATGCGTAGAAATCACCGTCTTTATATATTATTAGAAGCTTTTTTTTAAAAAAATGAAATCAAAAGAGAATGCATACCAGAGATCACAAACTACTATTTAAGCTAGAAATTTTTTTTTTTAAATCATTAGTGATTGAACGAAAAGGGTTAGTTAAAGTTAAGCATACTTTTACACTAGATTAAAGTTAACACTAGATTAAAGCTTTACATTAGATAAAAGTTTACTCTTGATTAAAGTTTAGCATGCTTTTACAGGCACCATACAGTGAGCAAAATTTAATAATCTTGAATAACTTTTGATCTAAAGATCAGATTTTTACGTATTTAGAACCAATCTTAATGATTAAGGGGGTATGTTAATTATTTAGTGCATATGAAATTTTATGTTACGAAACAAGGCACAAAAACATACCCTCTCTGAATAAACATACCCTTTTTTGAAGGATTTGGATTTCTGACCTCAGAAATTCAGGGGTTAGCCTCACTCTATCTACTAAACATGATCCTAATAGTTTGGCCAGGAGAACGATCCAAAGTTTGGACCTCATAATGTCATATTTATTTTCTGCTTAGTCCGCTAAATCTCAAGAATTATTTTTTGCACACAATTATAAGATTCATTTATCTAAAAATAGTTCCGTGCAAAAAATATATTTTAGTATATATTTTTTTCATTTAATAGTCGAAAAATTTTTGAATAGTAAAGTATACAATTCTTTACATCATTTTAAAGTATCCAATTTTACAGGGCATAGTACGAAATTTAAGCAAACTTGGTTGAAAAGTTCCTCAGAAATTGAATTTTAAAAAAGTAATAATTCAACACCCTATTTCTTAGGAATTATTTAACCAGTTTTTCTCAAATTTCGTATGTTCTCATGCAAAATTAGAAATTTTTAAATTGTAAATTAAAATATCGCCTAATTAATTAGCATATTTGAGGTCAGCCCCTCGAAGAATTGAGATGGAGTCCTAGAATATGAAGATCTGATCATTAGATCAGAAGTTATTCAGGTGATTGCTTTTTGGAGCACTGTGCACCTTCTCATAATAAAAATAGTGAATCCTTATTATACAGCTAGATAAATACATTTTTTTAATCTATTTATTACATTTTCTGTAGAATGTTCAACATCGCACTTGACGAAATTATACTTTCACCTGCTTGTAAATAAAAAATATCGAACGTCAGACTGCTGAAAAAATTAAGCCAAAATTGGCAAAAATAATTCGAAAAAGGAGTGAGGTTGGTGTGAACTTCATATTTCATTCGTCGCAAAAATTTAATTACGTTTCTTAAAGTGAGTATGAACACTTAACTCAGTATTAAGTTTAAACACTCAATTTTTAACGTTTATCAACACCAAAAAGAATAGGTATTACATAGTATTTGCAGTACAGATGCAATGTCTCTGTTGTTAAAAGATAAACATCAATGATAAACATTCAACGTTATCGAGAACATTATGTAGAGAGCTAAACATAATATATACAAATTTATCTGACTGAAAAGTAATTTTATAACTATAAAAAGTACGAATTTTCGAAATAGTTGTTAAAAATGTGTGAAATTTGAATTGAAATTGAATAAATCGCTGCAACGTAAGTAATTGTTTAAAATATTGTGCTTTATACCCAATAGTTGCAAAAGTTCATGCCCAATAAAATTCAATAAAACAGCGCTGATACCTGTTGGATTTAAATAAGTATGTATCCTATCAGGATTCTGAGAGAAATATCGCAAGTAACAAAATTAACAAAAATGAAAATCTAAGCACCGTATTTTGTATGCATATTCCCTCCTTCATTTTTTACTGTATGTCATTCTTAAGACACTGTTAGAAACAACGTTGGAAGTGTAAGGGAATTTCTTCTTATTTTCATAACATACAATAAATTCAACTCTTTAACAAATCAAGTTTTATGAAGTAAATAAATTCAAAATGTAAAGGAATAGATACACAAAATATGGTAAAATATAATATTGGTGGTTAAATACATTTTTAAGGTATTCTGTAGCATTTCATTAAGTTTCTGATCGGGCAAGTACTTTTCAATCAATTTTTGTCACTTGGCAAAGTTGCGACAATAACAATTTTATCATCCAAAAAATTTACTCAAGCATTTAAAGAGGTATGTATTTGTTAAATCTCTTGTCTTTCCAAAAGAATTACTGAAGCGTAATCAAAATGGTTTAATATTAATATAATGGGAAACAAATATTTACAAAAGACGAAATTCAAGAAATATTTGTGAGATTAAAGTCCGTTAAATTTGATATATTTCTAAATATGATTAAAGTTTTGGGTGGTGTAAAGATATTAAAAGTGTAACTGTTAAACCTCCGGCGTTAAGTCAATATTTCCGGAGTAGTCAACTTAAATCTTTTCGATGAAACCAACTAAAATGGCCGGAATCACGGAGGATTACGAAGTGTGTTTGAATACCAAATAGCAATAATTCACAGAAATACATCTCTCAGAAACAATTCACGCAGCGGAATAAATTACTAATCGCCAATAATAGCAAACTTTAATCCACATAACTGAGTTAAAGATAAGAATGCTAAAACTGATTATTTTTAATTTCTTAAGACATGATGCATGCATAAGGTTTAATTTAAAATTTAAGAATCTCAAGAAGAAAAAATTAGTTAGCAATGATAATGAATTTTTGATGAAAATGATTATAAGTATCTGAATAATTACAGATTTTCTAAATTGAAATAGACGATGGGGCAAAGTCTCAAAAGATATTCAGAGATGATATTCCATTTGTCATCGTTAGTGGCTGAGCTCATTTGCTATTAAATTTATATAATGACAAGTATTTTATTTTATAACCATCTTTTAAAAGCCGACCCATATAAGGGTTTACATCTACCCATTTTCAACTTCGTAGCCTTGTAACTTTGAAACGAATCCAGATGTCAAGGGAACTCCTGGTTCAAGTAATGGGAGAAATTTGGCTTCATGGAGAACATTTTGAGGGAACTAACCCAAATCCGCGTTACATGAAGCGGGAAACAACAAAATTCTCCCCCGGTTAGCCTGTTGCAAAGGGACTCTCACCCATGATCAGTCTACCACTGAGGATATTTTACGTCAGCACTGCACATCTTATTTAGACGTTATCACACTTTTCAACAGTGTTCAAGAGTAGTAATAAACAGTGAGCATGCGTCTTCAGTGCATGCGTTACCATGGCGATGGCTGCTGTTTGATAAGTGTTTTAGAATTCCTTTTTTCACTTTTTATTTTGATATGCATTAAGTTGGTGAGTTTATTTTTGAGATATGAGAAAAAAGAGATCCCATAAATGCTTCTTGAGTTGTGAATAAAAGAGAATTTCATCATTTGAACGATATTTTTGTTTTTATTACTTACTAGCCGCCTAAGGCGGCCAGCTGTCCGCCACGCTGAAGGTTTTCACAAATAAAGTTTTTTAAAACATAGCAGGAAATCTGAAGATTAGTGGACAATTAAAGTGTTCCTGTCCTGCAATTTTGTCTTCATATCCAGTTCTGCTGCAGATGTGTTATAGCTCTTGAGGATGTTTGAAATTATATAGCTACAACGCTTAAGAAGGAAAAAAAAACTAAAATGCCAAATATATGAAAAGAACACGAAAACGAATAAATTTTTTATGGTATCAATTTTTATTTCTATATAATTTTTTATGGTATCAAATTCTATTTCTATATCTGTTACGTCAAGCACTCAGGTATTATAATTTGATCTAGTTGTGCTTGTATAATTTTGATCTAGTTGCGCTTTCTACGTCATTTTGTTAACATCGTTTGGTTTGTTATTTAACATCGTTTGGTTTGTTATTTCTAAGTTAACTTTCAAAAAATTGGCTGGCATCAGCATTTTTATTCTTTAAGTTGTTTACTTTTTCTTTTGGAATTCGTTCCTTTTTAGCGAAATGTTTTTCAACCTAATCGAATTCTTTGCCGACTGTTCTCTGTATATATAAAGAAAATAAAGTAAATATTTTTAAAGTGTTGTGAAAAGAATTTTTAGTTGTACAAAGTACTACAATATCGCTACAAAAATTATCGTTTTCGCTTAAGAAAAAAAATAGAGCGTGGAAAGAAGAAAAACTTATTATAACAATTATGAACAGCGACAAATATATCAAAGCGAAGCGTTCTATTTACGTATCGAATATGTTGCCACATTTTTAATACAAAAGTTAAACTTTTCTCCACTTTAATAAATGTAAACTAATGCGAACTTTACAATTAAATTATTAATTCCTTCGTATATTATTGGTTTAAGTTGTCGAAAATAAATATTTCAATTGTAAGGTTCGCATTAGCATACATTTATAAGAGTGGGGAAAAGTATATGCATTTTTTAATAGTTTTTTGAATATGGCTCTTTGAAGACGAAAAGCATAGACTTACAAAATGACTGATAACTAAATAACTAATCCAAATTTTTGAAAAAGAAAAAAAAACACTTCTTCATTATGTCAAAACACAATTATGTGCCGAGTTTCGTGCCTGGGCGAGGCTTCTGGGGCGATATATTGTGATTACAGACACACACACACACACAGCCGCTTTTATTATTATATACTAGCCGCCTGAGGCGGCCAGCTGTCCGCCACGCTAAAGATTTTCACAAATAAAGTTTTTTAAAACATAGCAGGAAATCTGAAGATTAGTGGACAATTAAAGTGTTCCTGTCCTGCAATTTTGTCTTAAATTCCTATTTTATATATTATATAGCTACAATGCTTAAGAAAAAAAAACTAAAATGACAACTAAATATAACTAAATACATGAAAAGAACACGAAAACGAATTAATTTTTTATGGTATCAATTTCTATTTCTATATAATTTTTTATTGTATCAATTTCTATATCTATATCGCTACAAAAATTATCGTCTTCGCTTAAGAAAAAAAAAATAGAGCGTGTAAAGAAGAAGAAAAACTTATTATAACAATTATGAACAGCGACAAATATATCAAAGCGAAGCGTTCTATTTACGTATCGAATATGTTGCCACATCTTTAATACAAAAGTTAAACTTTTCTCCACTTTGATAAATGTAAACTAATGCGAACCTTACAATTAAATTATTAATTCCTTCGTATATTATTGGTTTAAGTTGTCGAAAATTAATATTTCAATTGTAAGGTTCGCATTAGCATACATTAGCTCTTTGAAGCAAAAATAGATGATGAGTCGGCCTGTCTAATTCAGGGGTTCTAGTTTTTTGAATATGGCTCTTTGAAGACGATTGTTACGTCAAGCGCTCAGGTATTATAATTTTGATCTAGTTGCGCTTGTATAATTTCGATCTAGTTGCGCTTTCTACGCATTTTGTCAACATCGTTTGGTTTGTTGTTTAACATCGTTTGGTTTGTTATTTCTAAGTTAACTTTCAAAAAATTGGCTGGCAACAGCCAATTTTTTGAAAGCAACGAAAAAGCATAGATTTTCTTACAAAATGACTTATAACTAAAAAACTAATCCAAATTTTTGAAAAAGAAAAAAAATACTTCTTCATTATGTCAAAACACAATTATGTGCCGAGTTTCGTGCCTGGGCGAGACTTCTGGGGCGATATATTGTGATTACAGACACACACACACACAGCCGCTTTTATTATTATGTATAGATAGACGAATCAGAAATTCTAACCTACAGTTCAAACTGGATCGTTTTCAATACTAACTCAGGTGAATATCACAAATAAAGAGGGTCCCAAACTGATAGACACGGTCACAAAGGTGAGAGTTAAGCAAGGGAATAAAACGATGCCAAGGCCTAAACTTACTGAGGCTGAAAAGGCCAAAGAGCGTACACGGGAATACCTTAAGCGTTACACACAAACGGAAAAGCGAAAGGATTCTGTTCGCAAACGCAAGCATGAAGCCCGTTCCTCACAAAAGTACTAAATTGGTTGGCAGAATTGAACCCTACCAAAGAGCGAATGGTGGCACTTTGAACCCATGTCATACGACGAGATCTGGGTATTGATCGCCAGTTAGGGATAAAAGGATTCATTCTCAACGTACCCAATGCCTTTCACAAGACCGTAGACTGTCTTCCGCTCAATATAAATGATTCATTCACTATTCATGCAAAATTGAAAAAAATCTAGCTTTCAAATCGCATTTCATGCATGAACTTGCGAATCTGAAATGGGTGTCTGATGCAGCTTGCAATCTCCTTCAAAAACGACTGTACCAATCCGAAAATGTTAATATAGATCCCGATTGGCTATTCAATCCTTAAAAGAATTTACACAAAATGTGTCTGAGCTGCAATCAAATATGCCTGCGAAATTATGTACCAAGCAAACATATTTGGATTAACTGTTAAAGATGTCCAAGATGAAAGCACAATAAAGCTGCTATTTCCAAAACAAATTAGACAACATCAATTTTGCCAATGGGTAACCCAGGCAATAAATTTTTTTTAAATAACAGTTGGTTTTTTTATTGTTTTTATTTTTTTAGAGATTGTTTTTCCTGCGTTTTTACAATCATTAAAAGCAATGCAGTGTTTTTCTCTAAGGAGTTTAAATACTCGTCGGTAAATATAGTGTTTCAGAATAGGAAAGGAGAAGAAAATTAGAGACACACAGGGCCCACGCTAAGAATTTAAAATTATAAGCCTGCAAATTAGCCAAATATAAAAAGTATTCGCGAATTTCAAATATCTATGCCAAATGCATATCTTAACATATTCTTACGGTTATTTTATTCCTAAGGAAAACTGCCGTCTGTTTCAGGATTATGATGAACACAATTTTAATTGATTATGCGGTGCATCGACAGATATTTACTATAATTGAGTAAGAAAAATCCTGATGATTTTTAAAAAAAAATCATTTTGGCGTAATTTTGAGAAATAGTATTTTTTTTCCTTCCAGTGGGAAAAATCATTCGCCAATACTTTCGCCCCAACACAGTTTTAATCGCCAAATTTATGATTTTATCTCATTTGGCGAATAGGCGAATGCTTATTGTGGGCCCTGGACTAATTTAAAAGTAGAAAATATACTTTACTGATTTTTTTTAATTGAAAAACAGTACATTTCATTTCATTTTCACATTCAACAGTTCATTTTCTTATAATTAAACAAAAAACTTTTGGATGAGTTTTGATGGCATAAATGTATTTTGATGGAGGGAAGGGAACCGTCTAGTTTAATAGAACTATTGGTAGTTTTAATGATATTTCCAAATGAAACTTGATTTGGAGAGAGAATCTGACATAGGCCAAGATTTTTGGTTTTGAAAAATTTCTATTTTCTCATTTATTTTTAAGGAAACAATCAAAAACATGATTTCCGAAACAAATTCTAGTTTATTTAGGTCGTTTATATACTACATATATAAGACCAATAGTAACCGACCTACCCCCGAAGGAGTTTGCGGAAAAGGGTTTCACCCGTTTGCACGTGACTAAACACTACCAAACTACAGAAAAGTAAAAGTACTAAATTAAAAAGATTAAAACACATAGGAAAAATCCCAAAATCGAAAAAGTAAAATAAAAATAAAACAGAATAAAGATTAAAAGTGCTTAAAACATCAAAGTGGATAAAATCAACCGACAATAAAAGTGTCAAAAATACAGGTAAAAACATATAAAAGTAAGGTCAGGTAAAACATCAAATGGTAAAATATGAAAAATCACATTAAAAATAAAAAGACTAAAATAAGCCCAGTAGAATAAATAAAATAGTCGACTAAAAGTTCAAGTGTCTCCCTTTCAAGGCTAAATGCCTCTAAGATTAAAATGTTCTAAGGTAAACCCAAGTTTCACTGAGATGATAACACTCAAAGATGACACCAGGTAAGACAGAGGGTGCTGAATTTGACCAAGAGCAAGATTTCATTTCGAATGTCCCATGTATAATGAAGATGCCAGTTCAAGGGGAGAATAAAGTCATGGAAACGGCAAGTGCCGAAGTAAAATACTAAAAGCAGAAATTTAAAACCAGAAAACCTGAAAGCCGAAAGTTTAAAAATAAAACCAGATAAAATTAGTCAGGCTACTACATATATAAGTAAAAAATTCAATAAATTATAAATAAATGAAGTATTTATCTCACATAAGCGAGCTCCACTCTTAAGCTATTAGTTATATCGCCTGAAATTTTTTACCCATTTCTTTTTTCTATCGGGATTTAATTGAAATCTTTTTTTTAAACTGTTTGTCTAATTCATCGCTGCACAATTACCCATGTCAATAATTTCTTATGCCTAAATTGACTTCAAACTTTCACGATAATGTTAACACTGCGCAACTAGTGAACTTGTCTGCTCCATAATGGTGGACAGTTCTACTTTTGAAGCGCGTATACTGCTTTTTTTCTAAATTGATGACCAAACCAGCAACTTGTAATCGATGAAACACTTATCTTAGATTAAAATGGTTACCTTTTCTGACGAACCGTTTAAGATGGCTTTTTCCAAAGAAACATCACGAGTTTCGAGAATTAGTTAAGTACCTTTTCGATATGATGTTCTCACTGAAAGAGTATTGTATTTTGTTAACATTAACTTGCAAGCTATGGAACTTACTAGTTAATTAATTTTTATTATACGCTAAATAAGCAATTAATAAGTCGTCTTTTAACTATGACGTATCATGATAATGTAAAATAATACAAGAATAAGTTAAAATATAAAATATTACATCAGCATAAAGCACATACCTAAATGCATATGCCTATATGCATAAAAATGCTATTTAAGTAGAAGAAAAAATTAACTGATTTATCTTATGAAAAATTTTTCTCCTACGATTCAATGCGTAAAATCTTATTTACTTAAGAGACACACCCTAAATTTGCTAAAATAATTGTGCTTACTTATAAAGTTATAAAACCTAACATTAAAGTTCGAAAAAAGATGAAATAAATAAATCACCAAAACAGATTAGAAAATATATTTCTTATTTCATTAAAAAAGTGCAAATCGAAATATTCTTCTTAAAAAAATTAATCTTCTAAATATATTTTCATATCTTCAGAACAAACAATTTTTCTAACATCTAATTTTTGCATTTCCCCGAGACACTAAGAAAAGCAATTTCGCATTTTGTAATTTTCCAACTTTTAATAAAATAAAAAGTTTAGATTTTTTTTCTTTAACGAAAGACTTGAAATTCATTTTACATACATTCTCATAACCCTTCTGTCGCTGCATTTTTTTTCACATAACACCACCAAGCGCTAAGAAACGTAATAAAAATAAGAATAACACATCTGTTTGATAACCAAAATATTTTACAGAAGATCGCATGTTTTTATTCAGCATATGATAAATGCAAAATATGGAAGATATGTGAAAAGAGAAGGGGAAAAAAAGGAAAAAATTTTAAACTTTTTGCGTGCCCCGCTTTCATTTTATTTAAGGGACTTGTATAATAAAACTTAAAAAAAAGGGACAAAAAAAAACACATTCACGAAATATTCGTCTCTGAATTGGAAGTGAAGGGAAATAAAACTATGACAAAGAAATCTAGAGTGGGGGAAGTTATTGTAAATTCTTTCATAGGATCTTTTCAAATTGTGGAAAGCAGCATTTAATCTGAATACTTAAAAGCTTGAGAGATGGTTATAAATATGAATTAAAAATGAAATTCTCAGAAAAAAACTTTTTTTTTATTTATGCATCGCATGTTTAACACAAAAGCAACATAAGGCTTCAAGCCGTTTTATTTCCTTCAATTGTTGACGGTCAGCATCGAGAGATCTATTTATTTCGAAGTTTTACTTTTTTGTAAATTAAAAACAGTTTTTAGAAATCTTTTCTTTTTGAATAACTTTATGACGTTTAACTAGCTATCTACGATTTTATTTTTCTTAAAGTTTGAATGTCAAAGCTCTGGCAAGTATATTTCCTTATGAATAGCTTAGAAAATATATATATATTTTTTTTTACTTACTGGAGACAAAACTGCAGTTACATTTTTTTTTATTTTGTGTTTAAATAATTCTTAATTTTTTGAAAGTTTATACCAAGGAAATAAAACTTACATATAGCTAATAAAGTTTTCATATTTTATTCATCACGAATTTGAAAAAAAAAGCCGAGGCTTAAAATCCACTAAAGTCAGGGTTTTTTTTATATGCCAATACGCAAAAAAGTTCCGATTAAAAAATAAGTTATTTTTTTCGATCGTTCTGTTAGCTACAACACGGTTTTTGAAAAGAATAAAGATTGATTGATATTAAAACAGTTCTGAAAGGATAAGAGGAATTCTGGTAGAGTTCTTGTAATTCGCATGGCGTATATGTCACGCTTGGTCAACATGGATTGTACAGACTGGAATGGCATACTTCACTTAACAAATGGCATACATACAAAACATACAAGCATACTAACATGCATCAAAAAAAAATATCATATTATACTTTACCAAAATTACCAAATAACCAAAACCTAAATAACCAAAAACAAAAACGTCAAACAGAAATGATCGCTTAAAATTCATCATAGGATAACCCTTTCTTCCGATATTTAACATTGTATTGAAACTGCATAAAAAGTTCTTAAAAAGTAATAATCCTAGCAAATGTATTCTTTTTAATAGTACTCATAAAAGTAATTACTATCAGAAAAAAAACTATCACTTCTGTCGATTCAACAATCGTTGGGCAGAACTCGTTAATTCTGAGAATCATTTCACCGCGAAATCACGTGATTTGTGATGAACCACGTACTTCCAAATCTATGATGAAAATGTTTTCTTAACCCGAATGAATTGTTGGATATTGTTAATTAGAATGATGAAAGAAAAGAGACCAAAATAAATTGACGAATTAAGCGGACCGGCCCCTATAGTAGTCAAGGGGTTGACTTCGTGCCAGGAAGATCCCGGGAATGAATCCCGCTTCGGGCATGACTGTAATTTATCTCTCAGTTCTATTTGTCTTTGTTGTGTTTTGCCACCTATGTGGTGCCATTGTTAAAGTGCTTATTAGAAAAGTTAGATTCTTAAGGCACTGCGGTTTTCTATTATTTTTTTAAAAATATAAATGATAAATATCTTTCTAATTTCTTTTTTTAATTTGACAAAATTTGTTTCCTTAAATAAGTGACGAAATGCTCACTCGGAGCATACAGTGAGAAACAGTTGCGTCAAAAACGAAGAAAGCCTCGTGATATTTGAGTACAGATTTTTTACAGTGAAGTTTTGAAGTATTAGAGATGTTTTTTCATTTCAGCAAACGCCATTCAACTATGTGTTCATTAATCATTACATAAATAACAGCTTAATATTTAAGTCTTATATCCCTCTCCTAATTACCCAATAACTAATCATACGAATTCACGGTATTAAAAATACTTATACTCCATCAATATCTTTACTAAAAATTTTTAATTAAAATTCAACAAGGGGATGATATATTTCGTTTTTCAATTTCATTTGAAATAAGCATTGTAATTCTCAATTTCGTAGCAATATTAAAAATCTCATTTCTTCTCAATCATCACTGCTATAACATTTTTCACCTTCTCTAGCAGCAAAGATATGAGATTCTTAAAAGAAATATCTCGTAATACATAATCTTAGCATTTTTTTCCCTTGTCTTGAAATAGATATTCGTGAAAGTGAATAAAAAAAATCCAATCATATCCTTCTTATGGAGACAAAAATTTCTAAGCGAAAGCAATATTCTCACCCCCATGTTTCCTTGCAAACATTCGCCTACCTTACATTTGTCATTAATTCGATCAAGCTACTTGCTTCTATTCCTCATTTTTACTTTCAACGCAAGGAGAAGAATTCCGAAATCCAATTTAGAGCCTGAGCTCTGTGCCAAAATGAAGATGAAAGAAAATTTTTAGTTTTTGGAATGAAAGAAAAAAACACCTTCTTGAGTCTCATCAAAGAAATGAAATTATGAAAGATTCAATGGGAAAAAGTACACATATAAAGAAACTCGAAATACAGGGGGAATCATAAACGAGGAATAAAATGAAATATACTTACAAATCAAACGTTAACTGGTTTACTCCCTACTTCATTCAAAATATGAAGGAAGACTGAATAGAAAGGAGAATTAAATACATCGAATCGGAATAACTTTCCGATATTCTTTGATATTTCTCAAATGGAATTTATATAAGAGCTGTGTATCGTACATTGGGATTTCAGACGTTGAATTCCAGTTACCGAAAAGATTTGCGATTGAGATCAGTTTCAAAGTTCATTTTTTAAAATATTCACTTGAATTTCGAAGAATATAAAGAGAAAGTTTTACAGTTTATTCTTAAAACTTCAAAGTTAATCTCTTTTATTAGTTTTAAACATTCAATATTTAAATTTTTCTGTTATTAATTACTCTTTGTTAATTTTTTTTATTCTGTTTCTTAATTTAATTTATAAGCTTAGGAAATTGGAAAGGTCTTATTTATATATATATATATATATATATATATATATATATATATATATATATATATATATATATATATATATATATATATATATATATATATATATATATATATATATATATTTATATATATATATAAGTTCAAAATGAAGAATAAAACAAAGAAAAATTATAGACATATGAAGAAAAAAAAAAAAGAAAAAAAAAAGGAGGGGGGAATAATAAGTAAAAATCTCAGAATAACAAATCACTTCAGCAATGCAGTAAGAACGACACTTTAAAACCCTCTTGTTACACTCAATTTGCGCTTTTGTTTTCATCTTTTGTTTTCATATTTTGTAATCTGGCAATCTTTCTGCGAAAACATTTTTAAATTATTCTTGAAAAATTTTTCGTCCATGTAAGTTGATCTGAATTTGCTACTCGCTTTATAGCCCTTTTTTAATGTTTTTTCTTTTTATTTCATTTTATTTTCTGTTTTTACATGTTATTTTTACTTTTTGTGATCTATTTTATTTATTGTTACTTTTATAAAAAAAAAAAATTATTGCTCCTCCCACTATTGTATTAATATATTTTGCTTTGGCTTTATTGATACAATATCAGAAAGCACTCTGTTTTGCGGATATAATCGTGTGGACTGAGGAAAGGATTATATCTTTTTTTTTTCGGTCCTTTTTTTCGGTTTTTTAAATAAAATTTCATTCCTTCTTTTTTTTTATATATATATATATATATATATATATAAACTGTTGTTTGTTATTTTTTTACTTATTATTCCCCCCCCCTTTTTTTTCTTATGTCTATAATTTTTCTTTGTTTTATTCTTCATTTTGAACTTATCTAATGAGTTCTGTTTACTTGCAGCTTAAGCGCAATAAATGAAACTTATTGTTTTTCTTAACTTTCTTCGTGTTTTCTTGTATTTATTTATGCATATATATATATATATATATATATATATATATACACAAATTAACATGAAAAACATGAATAAAATAAAAATAAAAAACTAAATGGTAGAGAAACAAGAATGGTAAAGGCAAATAGTCGTTGTCAAGACACATCTAATTGCCATAAATAATGCGATATTTCTGAATAAAGAATAATTATCCTAAGATAAAAATTATTCTTTATATGTGTCGATATCGCAAAAAACCTATTGTTGTAAAAAATCATGAAATAAAAGAAAAATGTAAAAGGAAATCAAACTTACCGGCGTGAATTAAAACGCGGTTTAGGTTTAAAAGCACAATAATAAAACAGTTAACAAAAATCGCGAAGATGTAAAATATTGCTTATAGCTTGAATCGAATATAATAAAATTAAAAAAACATTTGATCGAAGAAGAAGAAAAAAATGTTTAGGTAAAATATTAGTGCTGCCATCTATGAGAAACAATTAGTAAAAAGGTAATAAAATTGAAATAATAATAAAAATGTTTAACGGATTGAATAAATTAGCAGTCTTAAAAAAAAAAAAAAAAAAAAATCATTAATAGGGAAATTAATTTAAAAGTCAGTCTGTCAGGATAGAAAGCCGTTTATAGACTTATCCTTCATACAAAAATCTAACATAATTTTACAGAATACACATATCCATCTTTCATAGGGTGACTTATTTAAAAATCAGAGCCTGCATACAGGAATAGAAAACCGTTTATAGGTTTTATTCTTCATTCATACAACCTTACATAATTTTAAAGTATACACGTATCACCTGCATTCATTTGGGGTGGTTCTTTACGAACCAGAGCCCATTCCACTTATACAAAAATAAAAAATAATTAAATAAATAAATAAATAAACTGTTCATTATACTGGACAATTAAAATTAAATTAATTTTAAGAGGCTACAAATATTAAAAAGTAACTAAAAAATATTTAACTAATCCAGTATAAAAGGTATATATATATATATATATATATATATATATATATATAATTAATATATATAATATATATAATTAATATATGTATATATATATATATATATATATATATATATATATATATATATATATATAAAAATTTTATTTCATAGTTTGTTCAAATGCTAGTTTAATACATAGGATTACGTGCCATTTCAATGTTTCAAATATTTTCTTAAGCAGTTAGATAAATTGCCCGCCTTATGAATATAATATCAGTATTAAATTTCGTATGTTCAAATAAAATCTATATTCTAAGTAATTGGGTGTAATATATTTGCTTTTCTGATGTAAGTGAATAAAAAAAAAATTCTCTTATTTCAGCGGAAAATCTTTTTTCATTTTATCTTGTTTGAATTTCGCACTTTAAAACCGTTTTCTTTGTTCTAGTAGCATTTTTATAATTTTTTGACCAGGAAAACGGCAATTGCAAAACAGTATATAATTTGACTTTATCCAATTTTTTTTTAAACTTACAAAAGTTTCATTAAGCTAATTATCT
This sequence comes from Parasteatoda tepidariorum, assembly GCF_982258835.1. Classification (NCBI taxonomy): domain Eukaryota; kingdom Metazoa; phylum Arthropoda; class Arachnida; order Araneae; family Theridiidae; genus Parasteatoda; species Parasteatoda tepidariorum. Next base: position 10,225,033 of record NC_141755.1, on the reverse strand, counting down.
TTTATTTAAGAACTAGAATCTGTAATACTGACAGTTAAAACCCTTTTTATAGCATAAATCCATTGTACTCAAATCTAATTGCAAAGTACCCTAAAACGAACAAGATATCAATTATGTCATCTAAAAAATAAGAATAAAACGACTGTCACTAGATCCGTAGGAATTGATTCCTAAAAATAGATTTATTTTTTTGTTGGTTACGCAATTTTTAAATACTAGTTCTTCCAATTTATAGAGGGAACCAGTTGATAGATGACGACAGTTAGTACATAATAAAATTTATAAATTATGAAGAAATAAATATTAACAGTCATGGAAAAACATTCAAGACCTCCCGTCAAAAATACTACTATGATTTCCTGCTGGTTCTTCTGTTTTCAAGAACCGCTAAATTTGCTCTCAATTTGTAGATCATTAGTCTCGCTCACGCATTCTTTCCTCAGGCGTTTTTCATGTGTCGTCATATGAAATCAGGGATTTTTTTAACAAGAATTATATCTAATTTTTATAACTGTTGTTAGATTGTAATACTCGTTAATGATTGTTACATTTGTCATAGTTTCATGCTTTCTATACAAACCATGGAAATGGTGCAAAATTTCATATTAAAGAGTAGAAACAGTTTTGTAAAAATGATTTGTGTTTGAGAAAAAAAAATTTTTTCCCACTACTTGCTAGAAATGAGTCATATTTATTTATGTTTCTTTCAATTACAAATCGTCTAGTTTGTTTATATCATCATCTAATTTCAAACATTTCAGGAAATTGGAGATTTACGATATTGCTTGATAATTTAGTTTAAAATATAAAAACAACTTTCCATTTTACCCCGGATAACTTTTACTGCAACATAGCATATAGTTTAAAATTTTAGCATTGTTTCGAGTTTAAGACAAAAGCTGCAGTCTTCTCTATTTTCTTCGGTGGAAACCTTCGTAAAACTGCCTTAACTTTCCATGATCAGATAAGGAATGCTGAGATCCAAACCCGCAGAGCCTATGCGCCAAGCAATTTGAGAACTCAAGCGTTGCAAAGCACATAACGGAAAGGTCAAATAGCTCATGGACTCTCAGGCACAAGGCCCCGAGTCACACACGAGAGAGACACCACAATATCGTCCAAGAGTGGAGTAGGCCATAAGAGCTCAAGGTTGCACGTCCAGAAACCCACAGGGTGGCAGTGTCAATCCGCGTGCACGAGGGTCAAAAACGAGTCGACAGCAGCGGGACAGCCACCATGTTCAAATAAGTCAATTTGAAGTGGTATTCCCATTTCTATTTTAACTGAATTCGGAGGTTTATGAGCCATTATTGCAATTCTTACTCGCAAACAACTGAAGAGCTAAATTCAGAGAAGGAACTGGTTGTAAACGAGACAAAAGCGAGTTTTCTAGTAGTTCAATCCGTCTGAATATACCAACTCGTGAAGATGTAATGTGTTAAAATACCGAAAATTGGCTACCCTTCTTTAGCTTAAGCAGTAAATAAAATAATAGTTTATTGTAAATATTTTTGTTCTTGTTTAATTAATCAATAAATATTTCAAGAAATCTTTTAAAAATTTTAAAATTTAAAATTTTTAATTAAAAATTAATTTTAATTAATGATTAATCTTAATTTTTTTTAATTGATGATAGTAAAATATTTTTTTAAATGTAAATATGTTAGCATTTGTGGTTGACTAATTGATTAATTCCGCTCTTTGCAGACAGCCGTCGTAATTTCCAAAAGCACAAGGTTGGATCGAATAGTCTCCTATCAGCCAAATCTATCTTACACATTTGAGGTTTATGTCGATATACCAAATAATATGCTTATTATCCAATGTATCATTGATTTCCCAATTAGCCTCATCTTTTTAAACTTTTTACAATTATCCCAGAGATGTGAAGGCTTATTGTAAATAGTCTGATTAGATATTTATCGCAATGAGCTTAAGAAATTCAGTTTGATTGAGTAATTCTAAACGGACTTCTTAGTTTGCTTAAATACATATTAACTGATTAAAATAAGCCTAAAATCTACTGCAAAATTAAAAATACCAAAGCTTTTTCAACCTGGTTAATTAAAATTGCTGAAGATATTTACGAAAAGCTTTATTTTTTTATTTCCCTATGACACAGACAACACTTTTTGATGTTTAGGCAAATCACTCTTTAATCCTTGATAGCTACTCATTGGTAAAAAAGCAATAAAATTGGATAAGTAGTTAAAGTGGGTAGATATTAAGAGTCAACAATACTGGATTTGAAGGAAAGTCTTCATTGGAAGGACTCTTTATGTTCGTAGTTTTAAATAGGTTGCTGCTAGAGAAGAAAAAAGAAATCTAATCTTTCATAATACGCTAAAGATATGAATTCAAAGTTCTTATCGAGAATTGCTTGTTTCGAAAGCATCAACTAACCGAAAATATTGAAAGTTAGTTGACGCTTGAGATTTTTTTTCTGTCGGCCAATGCTCGTGTGTTACGTTAATGCACTCTGAATAAATAATTTCCACAACTGAACTTTCATCAGAGTCAGAAGTTTTTCAATTAAGACCAATTTCATTAGGCGCGTCTTAGTTATTCAATCTAATCTTACCAATCAACCTTTCTACAGCGACAAACACATGAGAACATTAAGAATTCCATTACAGAAAACCCTTGGCCCCTCGCTAATGCCTCATACAGATCATAATAATCATCAACAAAGCCTCCCATGCATCCTTTTCCCATTAAAATCGTTTGGCCCTAAGCACCTACTATGCTACCAACACCCCCATTTCTACCTTCAGCGAACCTCCCTTTGCTCTGAGGGACTTGTTCATAAGTGTGATTTATTCCAAAGATTTGCTGCCCCCTTCTTTAAATTCCAATGCTTCTTTCATATTATTCTTTATCCGAATATATCCCCCCTTTTCCTTATTTTATATAAAATATATCATTGCCGTACCCGATGGTACCTAAGGGGATATCTTTTCGATGTGTTTTGGAGGAAGGGGAATTTTTGATTTATTACAAAGATGGAGGTGCATTAAAATGTAAGCAAGTAGAAATTTTTGGATATTTTTTTTATTCTATGTTGTTGAAGAAAGCATAGACTTTTATTGATTCAAGAGAAAATAATTTTTCTTTCTTTTCAATTATGGCTGTAAGTTATCAATTTTAGATTTTGCTTCTTTGGGTAGCATGTCTAAAATATTCTTTTTCATTCTCTCATCCTTTGAACTAGTATAGAAAGCTAGCTTCTTTGTTGAAAATCTTTAAAAGTAGCATCAGTGTTCCCGACCTTATTTATAATCCTGGTGAAAAGTATTCAGGTTTATTTTTCTTCACATGTTTTTATCTTCCATCCTTTTTCTATGTATCCTTTTTATCATTTAAATCTAATAAAAAATGTTTGGAAATAGTTCAGAGTCCTAATTTTTTTTTAATATTATAATAGCTATATCGTAGAATAGGGTAGTATTTTTATAAGTAAAATTAAATTTTACTTTTAAATAAGAAATTAAATCTTTAAATAAAATTATCTAGTATAATACGGGAAATTCTTTGGCTCAAAACGCATAAAGATATGATTATCTTTAAAAAGGTAAGCCCTCGGTATAGATGTTCTATATATTGAACCTTTATATAGGTACTTTGAAGCATTATATTGTTCAAATATGTAACTTAACGAATTTGAGCTAAATCAGATTTTTTCTTTTACATATTTTTCTCATCTATCTTTTAATACTTGTTTTTTTTTATCATTTATACCTTATAAAAAGTGTTTGAAATAGTTTAGAGTATTTTTTTAATATAATAATTTCAATGTCAAGCAAAATTTGCTACATCATGTTGCAATCATGACTAATACGTAGAATTAAACTACAATAAAATTTTTGAATATGAATAACATCTTTCAGTAAGAATTTATAAGGTTATTATTAATTAAAAATTATCAGGTTAAAAATTAGCAAAAATACATAAAAAAAGTAGAATATCTTATACATTTACACTCTTAGAAAAACAAGGTATAATATTGAAACTAATTATCGACACTTCGAATCATAATATCATGCAAATTCAATTGCAGCGGGGTTTAAATGAACTATGTTCTTGTTCAACGTAAACCGTGATATAAAGCATTCACGCTTAGGTAACATTTTAAGATAAAATAGTTCATTTTAAGATAAAATAGTACTTTAATGAGATCATATCTAGTTAGAATAAAATCAACGCAACGATGCAACGCATTCCAAAATTTTCTATCAGAGTTATAGAAAATATAATAAAATTTGACATAACGGTTTAATATTTCAATGAACTAGTTATAGTTTAAGGAAATATTCAACTTGGTTAAAGATTAATTTGCATTTTAGACGATTCATTAATTTAAATAAACAATAATTCCCTTGAATCTGGGGTAATGTAATTATTGGACATCATGCGAGGCGAATATTAACCGCTCAACGTAAAACATGATATAGTGTATTCATATTAAAATTAATTTTCACAATAAAACTGTTCAACTTGATGAGGTTTAAGTTAGTTTGAATAATATTATGGTTCAACGCACCTCAAAATTTTCCATCATCGTATTATAGGAAATATAACAAAATTTGACCTAATGGTTTAATACTTGAATAAACTAATTATGATCTATTGAAATATTCAATTTCGTTAAAGATTAGCTTGCAATTTGGACGATTCGTTGATTTAAATAAACAATAACTCCCTGAAATCCCGCTCAACGTAAAACATGATACAGTTTATTCATATTTAAGTAAAATTTCGCAATAAAACTGTTCAACTTGGTATTGTGATAAGGTTTCAGTTAGTTTGAATAAATTTATGGCTTAATGCACTCCGAAAATTTTTTACAGGGAATAACAGAAAATACTTTGCAAGTTAACATAACGTATGATTTGTTAAAATATTCAATTAATTCAAAGATCAGTTTGCAATCTATCGTATTTATTGGATCTCATGCGAAATGAATATTAGTATCTTTGCTGTTTCTCAAACCATAATATCTTTAATATTTTCTGCTTCTTTAATATGATGTTAAGGTAAACTATTATTTATTTTTTACATTTGAGTACTCGATTGGATGGTTAGAGTTTACTGAAAAGGAGAAAAAAATTTTGCTGCATATGCAATCCGGTAATGTTTAGAGGGACCGGAAAGTAATGTCGTTTTGGTAAAGTAATTCGTTAGTCTTAAAAACCAATTCATTTTTTTCGATCCATTTCGATTCATTTTTGATCCGGCATTGAAAGGTTGTTGCTAACGAGAGTGAATACATTATTGATTGAAAAAAAAATTTGATAACAAATATCAAATGCACCGAAGCGACATTACTTTCCGTTCCCCCTAATATACGACGTTTCCTGATTCGGGTGTTGAAATTTCAAATCTGAAATTAGTTTTGCTAATAATGATACAGATGTTTTTAAATGACATTTTAGTTATTTTTTGTTGAAGCTTACTAGATTAAAAACACAGTATATAGCAAAGATTCAAAATTTTAGGGGAGTTGGAGAACATCATCAGAATTAAAGTTGTAGATGAGCCCATGTCCAGAAAAATCATCGTAAATACCTAGGGGCGCCTCCCTATTACGACCTTTTCAGATCGCATAGTTAATTATAGAGTAGCTTCCTAGCAGCGAATAACATTTTAGAGTATGTGTATCTATGCCCGTTTAATCCTAATGATGTGACCTGACTCCCTTAAAAATTTGTTGCAACATTTATGAGACCCATTATATATATCGTTTATAAACTAGTACATTTTGGCTGAAAATAGGCTTGAAGTATCGTTAAAAAACCTGTCGCTTGCAGAGAAAAACTAATTCCAGGAAGAAAAAAAAACAGTGATACGAAAGTATCTAAGATCTGTTGAAACATCTCCTGCAAGAGAAAACAAACAAACAAAAAAAAATCGTTCCCCAGTGCAATTGTAAAAAACAATGTTTTTATCTGTATGTAAAACTATTCCAGCTGGAATATTCGCACGGGTCTAAAATGACTTTTTCATCTGCCTGCCTTGAGTCAATATTTGAAAAAAAAAATTATTTCAATATTGCAGTTTTCATTAAGCAACATCCGTTATTTTACTTCGAAACTAATTATGTTGATTGCAGGTATCTGGATACCCGAGCAAATTCCATGGGAATTGGTACCTGTCCTATTCGGAATAGTTACCTGGTTACCTTGCAGGTATCCAGTACCTATTCCGTATTATTCTGACATTATTATCTTATTATATTTTTCTTTAACTGATTTTTAAAATTATCGTTCCTTTCGTAAATACTCTGTATTACAGAGATTGACTTCTTAATACTTTATGACAATAACACTAAAGAACAATTTTTTTATTGCATTTATACAGATACTTGATCTCGCCCAATTCGGAGGCAAAGATTTCGAATCTTGAATTAGTTTTGTTCCTAAAGCTACAGAATTTTTTTTAAATGACATTTTTGTCGAAGAGTACAATTAAAAACCTTATATACAACAGGGGGTTGCGTAAATATTGCAACAAATTTCTGAGAGAGTTAGAGCACATCATCAGAATTGAAATTGTATAATTATACAACAGAGAGTAGCGTAAATGTTGCAACATATTTCTAAGGGAGTTAGAACAACATCATCAGAATTGAAATTGAATAATTATACAACAGAGAGTTGCGTAAATGATGCAACAAACTTCTAAGGGAGTTAGGGCACGTCATCAGAATTAAAATTGAATTAGAAATCATGCCCGGAAATCCAGTAGTACGCGACTACTTACACTTTCCTGTTATGACCTATTCAGAAGTACACGAAGAAACAGTTCTTGATAAGGAAGAGCCACTTACGGCATTTGACGACATTATCGAGCATGGGTTTCAATGCAATCTTAATCCCGATGATGTGCTTTAACTTCCTCAGAAATTTTTCGCAACATTTATGCGATCTTTTGTTATACATAAGGTTTTCATCTCGTACATTACGACAAAAAGAGACGAAAAAGTCGTTTAAAAAAACTGATTTGAAAACTGACTGCAATTTGAAGAACGAAAATATCTAAGATCTATTAAAAAATCTCATGCAGCAGAAAGTAAAAAAAGAAAAAGAAATGTTCCCCTGTGCTATCAAATAAAATGTTTGCAGCTGCATGTCAGGCTATTTCAACTGGAGTATTTGCACGAGTTTTACATAACTTTTTCATTTGACTGGGGTGTAATAATATCAGAAATAATGGCCAATTTAAAAATATTGTTCCACTATTGTAGTTTTCACTTAGCAACATCAGTCACTTTACTTTAAAACTAATTTTGAAATTTGTTTCAAAGTGTCTGGTTACCTAAACAAAACGCTGCAAACCTTGTTTCCTATTCAGAATTTTATGTCTTATTCTATTTCTCGATTTTAAATATAACGATCCTTGTTTAAATATTTCGCATTACACAGATTGAATTCGTAATAATTTAGATGAATAATCCACAGAAAATATTATTTCATATCCATATAAAATATTAACGTTAAAGAATATTTTCCCTAACAAACTTTTTATCTCATTTAGACATTGAACATAGGATAAAATTAAGTTTAATGGTCAGCTACCATAATGTATAGATAGTCATCCTAGTTATCCTACGATAGTTATCCTAGGGAAAAAAATCTCTTCAGTGAACTACTAACATAAATAGAACGCTGCAAACCTTGTTTCCTATTCCTAATTTTATGTTTTGCTCTAATTCTCTTTAACTGACTTTAAGTATATCGATCTTTGTTTAAATATTTTGCATTACATAGATTGAGTCCGTAATAATATAGACGTATAATCCATAGAAATTATTATTTTCATATCCAATGAAAATATTAACGCTAAAAGATATTTTCTTTAACAACTTTTAATCTCACTTAGACATTAGACAACGGATAAAAACTTTTCAATGGTGAAATTAAATGATGTATAATATTTCGATAGATATTATTCTAGGAAGAAAAATAAACTTCAGCAGAGAAAGACTAACCTAAACAGAATGCTGAAAACCTTGTTTTCTTTTCCAAATTTTATGTCTTATTCTATTTCTTTTTGATTTCTTAAATATATCATTCTTTTTATAAATGCTCTGTATTACACAACACATTTCTTAATTATGTATTTCAATAATCCGTAAAAAATATTATTTTAATTGAAAATACAAAACGTTAAAATATAATTTCCCTAATAATTTTTATCGCATTTAGGCATTAGACGACGGATAAAATAATTTTAATGGTCAATTACATTATACATACTATATAATTATTAGTGGAGGGGGGGGGGGAAATCCTCCAGAAAGAAATACTTCTGCAAACATTTGTCTAGTTGGAACAAATGAGTGATGGTTGAGCCCCACTGAGGACACTCTAGTATCTCACCAAAGTAATCATTCCTTCACTTCTAATGGCCACATCCCTGAGTGGCGTGTGGTCAAACAACGACTATCAATTAATGTCGTGACAATGTCTGGTTTCGTAATGGAACAATGTGATGATTAAGAGAATTTATGTCTTGTTAGTTTGATGATGAATAAAAAGTAATCTAACCAAGAGGTGGACAGAGACAAATTACTTTAAATCTAAAAGATTGATTCACTGGAAGTGTTATAAAAACTGTGTAATACTTGTCATTGATAATATATGTCATTAATACTTGTCAGTGATAGATTAACAAAAAGTTTACGAACAGATTTTAGGAACTACTATTCGAACTAATCTGTTGTATTAGTTATATGGTCAGTATTAATGAAAGATTTTAAAAACTGAGCTGTGTTCTAAGTGTCTTCTTTAAAAAAAATTGTTTTCTCGTGATAAAATATGTTCTCTTTATCGTAGTGCGACATTCTTTTATAAGGCACGTCATTAAAGTTTCGAAAGCGCAGGAAATAAGTGACTCTAATAAGTGGCTAAGTGGCACTTTTAAATTGTTTTTAAAAGTGGAAAAAAGTTCCAAGTGCGTTTGGCAACAAACAGTTTTCAAGTAACCTTAGAAGATTGTTCAATTGAAGGAAAATTAAAATCCTAATACAGCGAATACTGTGGTTTACAAAATTATTAAATATATGTGAAGGTTTCTTAGATTTTGCTTGAGTGCGAATAAGAAACAAAGAATGAATGATTTTAAAATTCATTAGTTCCTCATAATTAATTTAATCATATTCTCAATGTGTCTAAGCACCTTCATCCATTTATTTTCGCGATTACCGGGCAACTTTTGCCAGGTTATAACGATTTAAATGACTTTAATTACTTATTTTTAAAATAAATCTGACATGTGCAAATGAGAATTACTTCAAAACACTCTATTTCCATCAATTGTTGTAAAACTGCATGCAGATTTTCGAGCATTATGTTATAATCTGCAAAATATTGAAAATGGATTGAAGCTACTTTATTTTCCGATATATTTTTTTTTTAAATATTCAAAATATATTGAAAAAATCTGGATGTAAAAAGTTTTGTTTGTTTACTTTCTAACTCATTATTCTTCTGTTACGTTTCTTTCTTTTTTTTACATTCATATTAAAATTTCTAATATATAATAAAAACATTAACGAGTTTGCCCCTCTTAAAATTCTAGAACCTTCCTGCAGAATTCGAGGAGCAGCAGCATAGGGCGATTTCAGTCCCAGATCCTAAAAACCTTCGAAAATTCCAATTAGATCGGTCGGGAGAGATATTTTGAAGTTTTCTTTCTGATTAAGCATTACCCATTGTTTTAAATTAAATTATGTACTATTCTAATTTTTTCTCAAATATTAAAAAAATAGTATTGGAAATTTTTGCTAGATTGCACGTTCTTCAACATGTAACTAGTTTTTATCCATTATTCCAGATAAACTAAATGATCAGTTCGAACGTGCTGGCATAGGCGATGTTCCGAAACTATTATTTATCTAGTTACATATAATCATGTGTTCATTTTGTTTATAGTTTTACTCATAAAATGTGTGCTACCCGTGATGGCCGTTTATGTTAAATGTTAAAAAAAAAAAAAAAAAAAATACCTGTGACGTGGCTAGCTATTTTATATTGTACTGTTATTGTCGATGTCCATTCTTTGTGGCTGTAATATAACGCTGCTAGTTATCTATGTAAAATTAAATTGTCTCTACTAGGCCGGGATAGCCTGGTCAGTGGGGTGCCGGGCCCATGTCCAAGAGTTCGTGGGTACGGTCCCTGCTGGTCGAAGACTCCCCGTGTAGTAAATGGTGACTGATGCACGTTAAATCTGTCGAGTCTCAAAGTCCTCCATGTTCCCATAACAAATCAATACCTCTGGGGGTACCGATACAGAAGTTTCCTTGTCTTCTGGATTGGTTCAAAATTACAAGGCTACGGCGTTGAACATTTGTAGTCGTAAACCCAAAAATTGGGTCGACTGTTCAACGGCGGTCATAAAATAAAATAAAAAAAAAAGTGAGCAATGTAAAATCATCTCACACTCAAATAAATAAAAAGCAATTTTTGTACTTAATAGAAACATTAATGTAGAAATGGTATTAATTTAACAAAAAACGCGTGGATTTATGTAATTCCTTTAATGACATAATAATCCGTTTATGTTACCACTTTCACGTTTATCATTGAGTTTATCTTAGATAACGAATAAAAAATAATTAAATATTAAACAACATGCAAAAAGATCTTTTTTTGTATTAATGAGAGCTATAAGCAAGTAAACATCGCTGGTATTAACATTAAAATATTTGAATAGGAAAAAAAAAGAATCATCTGTAGTGAAATTAATATGAAGGGCTATTTTTCAAACGTCTGTCAAGAACGATCTACCTGAGAGTTGCGAACGATGTTTTGGAGAAGGGGCTAAAATTATCCCTTTCATCCATTATCCAATTTTCATCCCAAACGATTCTGGAGTTTCCAATTATTATAACTCTCCAGTTTATTATTATAAATTATGGCATTATTCCAACAAACTCATTACTTTTCCATATTTACCTTTAGGTTTCTCTTTAATGAAAACAACAAGAATGTTTCTTGCCATTTTTCATTCGAATAAAAAATTAGCAATTTTGTGGTTCTGATATTAAGAACAGAACCAGAACGTATGTATTTATGAGAAAATAAACGTAAAAAAAAGTAAAGAAAAATCTATATCGTTTAAATTTAATCTAATAAATTTAATTAAATTAAAAAACTTTCCAATATTGGTTGTCAAGACCATTAATAAATAATTTAAAACAAATTATCCAGCATGTCACTTAAGAACAATAATTAAATAAATTAAAATCATCAAACCTACAAGATTTATTAAGAACAATAATAAATATATCAAGAACCATAATTTTCCATTAAATACATTAAGGCGTTAACAAAAATATTATAAAAAAAAGGCAATTGATTTGTTTCGGCATAAGAACAGAATTCAAATAAAAAATAAATATTTGATAAAAAAAACATACGAAGAATGAGAAATTTAAGTAATTTGAGTGGAATATTTAAAAAAATTATAAATTAAGGCCAATTTTCTATTACCATTTAAAACTAGAAATAAACAAATCTAGAAATATAGTCGTGGATAAAGAAATTTTAAAAAAAAAGAAATTTGTCCTTAGACTATTTAATAATTTAATTTTTATTTTATTATCTAAGACTAATAATATTAAATTATTAAAAATGTTTAAAACCTATTATTTAGCAATATCTATTAGGACCGATAATAAAAATAATTGAAACCACCAATTCAACAATATTTATAATATAAGAACAATAATATAAGAATAATATAACAACAATAATAAATATATCAAGAAATATATACTTTACATCAGACACGGAAAGACATTAACAAAAAATATCATATAAAAAATGGCAAGTGATTTGTTTTCGCATTCAGAACAGAATTCAAACCTTGAGAAAATATTTGATAAAAAACGTAAAAAGCAATGAGAAATTTAAGTATTCTGATATCAATCTTTGGATATTTATCAATAAATTAAGATCAATTTCCAACTGCTTGTTATTAAAAGTAATAACAAATAAATCTAGAAATATGGCCATGGAATAAGGAAATCAAGTCAAACTATAAGAAGATAAATATCTTACAACATTTAATAATTTAATTATTTTTTTTAATCTTAACTCTAATATTGCAAGAATACTAATTAAGAACGATAATAAATAAATAACTAAATTTAATAATAAAAATAATAAATAATCTAAGAACAATTATAAAAAAAACGATCTTACTTTCCATACCTTTAATTAAATTTAAATTAAGAACAACTTCTTTAAATAAGAGGTAGTTGTTTACCTTCTTCGGCAAATCATTTGTGAAACCCAAACCTCTGAGACAGACAGACAGAAGATTGGATTCATAATGTAGCTATGAATCGTTCAATCTTCACTCTGGTCTGATTGACCAAACATCCATTTCTCATACCCTGCCTGACATTAATTCTCTATTGCCTTATATAAGACGTCGAAAGATGGATCGTGGGCCAATGCCTTTATTGCAATATTGCATTTTTTCTGCCATTTTTTTCCTCCGCCATAGCTGTTTACTCCCTAAAGTCACGAGTCAGGAGTAGAGAAATATATGAGGAGAAACCCATTTGCTAGTGAGTCACATATTTCACGTACTGTAACACGAGGAGTATATATATATTTTTTTCAAGAAAACAGATACTTTTATACAAATATCGCCTGTCCTAGTATATATACGTAAAAAAAATCAATAACTGTTGGTTTTCACGACTCAATAAATCGATGCAGTTATGGAATATTCTATGTAAAGTTTGCGGTGCTTTTTAGGAGTTGTTTTCTTCAGAAACTAGGATAAATAGTAACAATTTTCGTATTCCATAGCATTAGTTTCTTTTCAATAGTCGGATTATTTTCGTACATTTTTGAGCAGGCAGTTAATTTATAGAAAATATTATAATTTAATTTGTGAATTAATACTTTTTTAAGGGGAAATATTTTTTTACGAAAAAGGTAACTTCTTAAGGTAATTGCGCACAAAAAAGGTACGCAAAAAAAGCTACATTAACATGAAAAATTAAGTGCCTTGTTTATGCATTACATTAATCCCCTATTATTTTTTTCCATTGATCTTTTTTTAACTATCATATGAAGATAACTTTTAAAAGATAAAGTACATTTATTGTGAATTATCGATTTTTTGAGAAAAATATCTTCACTTTAAACTGAAGATATTTTTCATATTAATATGTATTTATCTACGATATTATTATTAATATAAGATATTTTAATCATTAATTTACATCATCATTCATCCTAAATCATTTACATTGGCTTCTGAGATTGATCATTTGCTTTAAATTAATTCTTTTACATTGAATTATGACATAGTGGTTAGTTTGATCCCAGTAAATAAAATATGGTTACTTATCTCTTTCTGGTAATAATGGAGAGAAATATTGAGAGATACGTGATTGTCTTATAAACTTTTTTTTAAAATTGTATCATCAGTGACAACTTCATAAATTTTTTTTAAAGAATCATTTCAGAAAATTACATATTTTAAAGATATACTGAAATATACTGAGATATATTATATTACTGAGATATATTATATACTGAGATATATTGTATTATATTTTTAAATTTTTATTCATTTTCAATTCTCTTAACTATATTGACATACTTTTATTCCCGTAATTTTTGCATCATGCTAGTTTCAAACTAAACTTAAAAATTTGATGTAAAACTTGACGAAATTATTTGAAAAAATAATAATCGAGTAACACTATTCATTAACGAAATTAAAAAATTTTTTGCTTCAAATTGCAAAGAATAAAAGCTTTCGATAAATAATTTTCCCAAACAAAAATCTATTGTTAATAGCTGAAATATACAGCTGATAAATATTTTTTTTATTATGTTAATTCTAAATCATACATTATAAGAAAAATAAGTCGTAAAACACCACTAAAAGATTCTTAAGTATTTTAATTTTATCTTGAATAGCTTTTAATATTTAAGGAGATTGAGAAGAATTATTTAACCATTATTAGCATGTTTGTAATATATCGTGAATTATCCATTAATTTTACGCCTAAAAAATCAATGAACTACTTTTTTACAATTTCGTTTTTTTTTTCTCTTTTAATTTTAAATACAAATAGAAACAAAAATATTATAAAGTTTCAAGTTAATTAATTTGTCCAACATAAATGATTGATGCAAGCATTTTCTGAGTCAACAAGTAAAAAAAAAACATATTAGAAAGTGTCAAGGAATTTAATAATTCTAAAAAACGAAACCTTTTTAAAAATTACTTAGAATATTAAAACATATTAAGAAGACTTATTAAATTGCGAATATCTTCGGTGGCTTATGTCAAAATATTAATTTTGGTGCAAAGATACATTTAAAAACTTTTTTTCTTATTTGCTCATTTTTTTTAATTTGATTTTAACAATAAGTAAAAAATATATATATAAAAAGATTCAAGTAATTTAATATGAGCAAAAGTGATGATATCTATAAGTTATTCCACTTTATTTATTTAACCCTTGAAAATACAACTTAACAACCTTTTTTTTAAATTTTGGATTTTTTTTTAGTTCACTTTTAATAACTAGGAGAAAAACATGATAGATAGTTTCTCGTAATTTAATAAATCAAAAAAAAAAATTTTTTTTAGGATTTTTGAAAAACAATATATTAATTAAAAAGAAAACAAATTAAATTTCATGCTATATTATTAATTTTAAGTATAAAGATGCACTTAACTTTTTATTTCTGTTTATTTTATAAAATAAATTTACTTAAAGAAAAATAAGTATTAAAAAAATTCAAGTATATAGGACTAATTGTAATGATTTTAACGATTTAAGTCACCATATTAATTTTAAGCGCAATAAGATACCACGTCACTTTTTTCATTTCTTTTCAGAATTTGATTTCCACCAGTAAAAAGTATTGATACGATTTGGGTACAAATTAGAATACTTAAACAAATTAAGAAAATCTAATAAATTAGAAATGATTTCAAATACTTAAATCACATTATTAATTTTTACGCTTAACGAAACACTTAAAAACAGTTCATATTTTCCAATTTTTTTTTTGATTTCAATTTTAAGTACTAATAAAAAATAATATTCGAAAATTTCAAGTAATTTAATATGACCAAAAATGCACCAAATAGATTTCATTCAAAAATTCGCTATCCACATTCCCTTCTTTTAAAATCCCACAAATCCGTTATATCTCCCCAATGCCACATTACGTGCTCACTGAACCGTATTTTTGTTGGCTGGAGAAAAAAAACCCAAGCCCGCCATATCCCTGTTTTAAAAATCTTCTATAAACTGAAGAGAAACACAATGCATTGTGGGTAAGCCATGGCATTTCCCCTCTTTTTCTTAGAATATTCATTGTCACTCTTCTTTTGTATTTTTGAAAGTACCGCTTTTGTTGTACTTTTGGGAATTTCATTTGCAGGTGTTTTAAACGCAATAAAGGGTCATTTTTTGCCCCGTTTCACCCTCGCTTCTTTTGTTTTTAGATGGGGGGGTGGGTCAGAGTAAAGAAGAATGTTAAACATTTCAAAAGCAGTTTGATGGAATAGACTCACTTAGCGTAATTGCCTGGTTTGGAAATTAAAATTTGGAATGACATGAAGTTCATTTATAGCTTGCCAGTTTGAAAATACTTCGAAGGGATCTCTGATTTTAATTGTCATGGGGACAATAGAAAACTTTTCCCCTTCTCCGATTCGGATTCTTCCCTTCCAAAGGGATAATCAGCTGTTTCAAATTAGAGCCGGATGTAGTTTAAGTATTGTAAATAAATCACTCCTCTCTATTCTTTAAACATGCATTACAATTGATGATCGAGTATTTTCTTATCCTGTCAAAAAATTTTGATTTAAATTTTCGTAATTAAAAAAAGAGATTTGAAGATTTAGATTTATGTAAGCCGGCTTATATATATATATATATATATATATATATATATATATATATATATATATATATATATATATATATATATATATATATATATATATATATATATATATAAGTTCAAAATGAAGATTGAAACAAAGAAAAATAATAGACATATGAAAAAAAAAGGGGGGGGGGAAATAATAAGTAAAAAAATAACAAACTGTTTATTTAAAAAAAAAAAATGAAATGAAATGTTAATTAAAAAACCGGAAAAAAAAGCCAGAAAAAACGATATAATCTTTTCTTCAGCCCACACGATTATATCCGCAAAACAGATTGCTTTCTGATATTGTATCAATAAAGCCAAAGCTAAATATATTAATACAATAGTGTGAGGAGCACTCAAAAAATATTTTTATAACAATAACAACAAATAAAATAGATCACAAAAAGTAAAAATAACATGTAAAAACAGATAATAAAATAAAATAAAAAGAAAAAACATTAAAAAGGGGGGACTATAAAGCGAGCAGCAAAATCAGATCAACTTACTTGGACAGATATTTTTCAAGAATGATTTTAAAATGTTTTCGCAGAAAGATTGCCAGATTACAAAATATGAAAACAAAAGCGCAAATTGAGTGTAACAAGAGGGTTTTAAAGTGTCGTTCTTACTGAACTGCAGAAGTGATTTGTTATTCTGAGTTTTGATTTGTTAGTTACCAAGGATGGGCCCGAAATGGATGTGCGCAAGGTAATATTATACTGGATAATTTTAAAAATTGATCATAAATAGTTTTAGAAGATAGATGCTTATTTAAGAAAAAATATAAAATAGAAAAGAGAAACATAAATTGCCTGTTTTGCAGATAATTTCAGCCACGGATTTGCACGATATGGATTAGCACATAGAAAAATTATTTAAATTATCAAAGAAAAAAAAAAATTTTTTTTCAATTAATTTGTTTTTCTTAACTTTCTTCGTGTTTTCTTGTATTTATTATATATATATATATATATATATATATATATATATATATATATATATATATATATATATATATATATATATATATATATATATATATATATATATATATATATATATATATATATATATATATATATATATATATATATATATATATATAAGTATTAAATGTTATCCTTTTTAATCATTACTTTTCACTTAAATAAAATTATTATGTTTTAATAATATTTGTTTAAGACAGCTAAAAAGCTTACATATCATATTATTGACTGAAACAAGATGTTCCATCTTTAATGCGTATAATTTTAATTGCTCGCAAAAACATTATGGTGTTTCTAATAACTATTTCGCTATTCCTTTCTGTTTTCTCCAGCAGTTAAAGATGTTTCAATGATTTTTCAGTCCCACGTTCCTCAGTTGTTCAGTGAGCAAAACTAATTAAATAAATAAATAAATAGTAAATAAATAAAAATCTAATTTTGCAACTTTTGATCTAATGATCAATTTTTGCATATTATGCCGTGAACTTAATGGTTCCAAGGGGTAACCTCAAACATGTCCGTAAATCTAATTTTGCAACTTTTGATCTAAAAATCAATTTTTGCATATTATGCCGTGAACTTAATGGTTCCAAGGGGTAACCTCAAACATGTCAAACATGTCCGTAAATTTAATTTTGCAACTTTTGATCTAATGATCAATTTTTACATATTATGCCGTGAACTTAATGGTTCCAAGGGGTAACCTCAAACATGTCAAACATGTCTGTAAATCTAATTTTGCAATTTTTGATCTAATGATCAATTTTTACATATTATGCCGTGAACTTAATGGTTCCAAGGGGTAACCTCAAACATGTCAAACATGTCCGTAAATCTAATTTTGCAACTTTTGATCTAATGATCAATTTTTACATATTATGTCGTGAACTTAATGGTTCCAAGGGGTAACCTCAAACATGTCAAACAAGTCCGTAAATCTAATTTTGCAACTTTTGATCTAATGATCAATTTTTACATATTATGCCGTGAACTTAATGGTTCCAAGGGGTAGCCTCAAACATGTCAATAGATTTTTGAAAACGATATTTAAAGTTGTGAAATCAGACGTACTTTCTTCATAAATTTTGATGAATTTTGAATATTTACTCTTAAGAATTTGGGATTAGTCGTAATTGAGGTGATATATCCCCATTAGTTTGACGAAGAGAATGGTTAAAGTTTGGACCCCTTAATGTTATTCTTACTTTTTGCGTATTTCCTTATATATCAATTAATTTTTAAACGAATTAAAAAAAAAATCGCGTACAGTTAGAAAATTCATTAATCCAAACAAAATTCCAAGCAAAAAATTAATTTTTTTATAATTATTAATAATTATTTATTATTTTATATAATAGTCGAAAAAAATTGGAAAAGTAAGTTATAAAACTTTTTACATCGTTTTAAAAAATTTAAATTTGTATGGCAAAATATAAAATTTTAATTAAATAGGTCAAATAGCTCCTGCGAAAACAAGTAAAAAACTGTATATTTAATTTTTGATTTCTCAGGAACTGCTTGACCTATTTTATTTAAATTTTGAATTTTATCATACGAAATTACATATTTCAATACGATGTAAAAATTGTATATCTTATACTTCAAAACTTTTTTGGCTTATATAAATTAAAACAATAAGAAATACTTAGCTACTATTAAAATTATTTTTTTGCATGAAATTACCTTTGGATAAAGCAATTTTATAAATGCGTGGAAAAGTTTTTTTTAATTGTCTAAAAATGTTCTCAAGATCTGGCGAAATAATAAAAAAAATAGAAAAATTATCATTTTGGGGTTCAAAAACTTTCGATCGCTTTCCTGACCAATATATTTGGACAATATTTTTAGATTACTGCTACTCCCTGCAATTTTCGGAGTCAAAAATCATAGTCCATCGAGAAAAAAAGTATTTTATTCAGAGAGAATACGTTTATGCGTCTATTTTCATAAGTTAAATCATTGACTGCACTAATTAATTAGCGTATTGATTTATATACTCATCAAAGCATAAAGATCCAGACCTACAACGTGAAAATCTGATTTTTAGATCAAAAGTTATTCGGGATTATTTAATGTTTGGGCACTGTTTGTTATTTAAAAGCTAAGCAGAGTTTTGTCCAGTGTAAAAGTATGTCCATTGACGTGTGCTCAGTGTAAAAGTAGGTCCATTGGCATATGCCCATTGTAAAAGTTTGTACAGTAACATATGCCTAGTGTAAAAGCATGCTTAAATTTTCTGCACCAGTGTATTTCCGTAGATTTCGATAGTCCTTCTTTTACATTGTTTAAATAGTAATCTGTAATCACTTGTATGCCTTTTATTTATTTATTTATTTTATTTTTCGGTTTTATTTTCAAAAAAAAGAAGGAAAAAAAAAGATTCTAAGAATGTTTAAGGATAGTGTTTCTCACGCATTAAGATTACCAAAACTTGATATCTTATTTCAAGAGTAAAAAATGAGAGGCGACTTTTTAATTACTAAGAAATAAATCGGCTTTACTTACTAATGTCCATATACCGTAGTTAAGAAGAAAAATTTATCGATAAAGTTTATTTCAAATCATATATTGTTAGCGAACCGTATAATGTTATTTGATAGACTGACTTTTTAGATTGTTGATAAACTCATCAATAATGTCCAAACTTATTAACTGCATAATTACTTATTTAAGTATAAGAGTCAATTATTTTAGAAATAGCGTGTTTAGCCTTCAAGTCGAAAGACTTCATTTTAAATACGTGCATGCAATAGATTAAGTAAAAAATGTATTTTAAATGTAAATTTTTATTTTTCTTAATGTACCGAAAACACTTTTTCACCTTTCTCGTTATATCTGAAAACATACATGTTTATTGCTAAATGTATTAATTTTGTATTAAATGTTAGATTTAATATAGATATAAATATTTACGAATTTTCAAAAGTTAATTTTAGTTATTAAATCTCTTTCTCTCAGTGGCGCGACAGCCCGTAGAGGGCCAAGGCCTACTGTGCCCATCTCAGTTTTCTTGACCTTGGGCTCTGGGGTGCAGGAGCAGATGTTCCGGTCAGGTGGTCAGCCGAACGCGGAACCCCCAGTGTTTAGTTCCCAAGCATGCTTGGTACTCATTTATCGACCCACTGAAGGGATGAAAGGCTGCGTCAACCTTGCCGGCCCGAGGATCGAGCCAGGGACCTGTGGCACGACAGCGCGAAGCGCTACCGCTCAGCCACCGGGCGTCGGTTATTAAATCATAAATGAAAATTATCATAGTGCCAATCATTGTAATTTAGTTTAATTTCATAAAAATAATTTTCTCTCCGAAAAAATTTAAGGACATATTATAGATATATATTACTTATTACCATTCTTTACACTTCCAGCAAATTAAAAATTGCATTTATTCTTTTTAGTAGCATTTGATTTTTTATTAGACATCCACTTCCAAAAGTATTTAATAACATATAATATTATGACGGAAGTTTTGTGTCTCCGTCAGTAGCCGCCCATAGTTGTATAGTGTAGTACATGAATGTTCATTTATGCCATTAATGAATGAATTGAACAATTGAGTTTCCAGGAAATAATGTACAAATCGTTGAATGTAAATTTAGATTTTATTAAGCATAATTTGAGATTTAGATAATGGCCATTTCTTCATTCAAAAAAAAAAAGAAATCCCTTAAAGGGATGAAATCAGAATACTCTCTATATTGAGAGATCATACAGCCAGAATATCATTTCTGACGGTTAGAAAATTGAGACTGGGGAGGCCCCCAAAGGGCTCCCAGCCTCCACAAATTTGAAATTAAAAGTGAATATAATTATTCCCAACGGACATAAAAAGTATGGGTAGGAGATCCATAATTTGGCGATTTATTCTAATATACCATAGCCAAAACAAAGCCAACTAGCATATCAACACGGATTTAAAAGAACACCTTGGCGATCACGAGTCGCCAACAAATTTAAGAGAATTATTACAACCATGCAACCGAAACATTTAGCCGTTGGAAATTTAGAATAAAAAGTTATAAATAGATTTTTGTTTTCGATTAGAGGCGATAGTGAATTAATATGTCTGCATAATAATGAAATAAAAAGTATCCGTTACATTGATCTGGAAGAGAAGAAATAAATATTTTATGTTCGTTTAAAAAGATTAAGTTTTTGATTTATTTTTAAATGTAATTCTATTAATAAAAATAAGCTTAAGTAATGAAGGATATCTTAAAAAGATAGGAAATAAATGTGTAATGCCAAATGTGGCATCACAAATATATATATTTATTACACATTACTAATCTTCACACTTTAGAGAATTAAAAATTTTATTTTTTCTTCCTAGTAGAACCTGTTTTTTTAAATAAAAGCATCTAAAAGGTTATACAGTAGTAATATCTTAGATAATAGAGTCGTTTTCATAGAATAAAATAATCCAACAGACTTTTCCAACATTTTAATTTCAAAGAAACGTGGTATTATATAATGAAGTCGCAACTTACAACCCGAGGAAAGAAATTTCAGTAAAATTACCGTACTGTATGTTAAAGATATTTCTGGTGAAAAAAATAAATAAAAAATACCTATAATATTGGTTAATAAAATCGAAATAAACGGTTTCTAAACCATTCATTCGCTATCTTCTCCATTCATACTGTACCGGTTTACAAAAATTCTGTTTTTAAAAGTATCATTCTGATTAGCTTTCAGTTAGTAAAATTTACAGAACTTCAAAGTGAAATTTACTGAATATATGGTTTTTACACCATACTCTGAAGTATCATGAAAAATAATAAAATTTTATCACATTTAACAAATTTTATGCAATCCCGGATCAAATTACTGTATAAAATACCTGTACTTAGGTACCATTCCGTAAATTTCATTTTACCGTAAAATCATTTTTTTTCGTAAAATATTATACAGTAAATTTTACAGTAATACTTATTTCATTAGAGTGCTTCGGCGATTTTATGGTAGTTATTGCTGTAAAAATTACGGCATATCAGATTTATTTATTACCGTAACATGTTCCATTTAACGGTAAAAAGTACCGTCACCCTGAGTACCGGTACTTTTTTCAATACATTTATTCGAAATTTTTTCACTGTGTAAAAACTATATTTTATTGGTTATTTTCTAAAACCATAACCAAAACTCTTAGGTAAAAATTATTAAGCTTTTTGGTCCTCTCATAGAGCATATTTCTTATTCTGGAAGTCCTTTACCATACTTTGGAAATTTTTGTCGTATTCTTTTCCCCAGTGTAACGTTGAAAGTAAGATTTTAGACAGTTTCCATTTCAACCTATAGAATTCTAGTAAAAAGACGGACTTTCCAAATTCTCAAAAAAAGTTTATAAGGTGAACCGGGTTCGAATCCCAGGGATGGCTGATCGATTTGAATTCCCCAGATCGTATTGACCCCAGTGCTGATGTAAACTATCCTCAGTAGTAGACGCATCATGGGTTAGAATCCTCTTGACGTCAGGCTAACCACAGAAGATTTTTATGATTTTGCTCTCCATTTAACGCAAATGTGGGTTAGTTCCTACAAAAAAATTCTCCCAATATTTTTTTCCAGGATGTCCACCGTCTTCTGGATTGGCTTCAAATTTACAAGGTTACGGAGTTGAACATTAGTAGTCGTAAACCCAAAGCTGAGTTGGCTCTTCAACGAAGGTTATAAAAACTATAATAATAGTAGGCCGGGTAGTGTAGGGATCAGGCAACTGGCCTTGCATCCGAAAAATTCTCGGATTAAATCCTGGACAAGGCAGGTATGTTCTTTCATTCTCTTTACTATCTGTCCTTACGGTGAAACCAACATTTCCCCCCTAATATGACCAGAAAATCTGCCCTAATACGCCTCAATTGACAAATGTCAACAATGAAATGCGGAAAAAAATCAATAATATACAAACTTATTAACGGCATAATTACTTATTTAAGTAAGAGCATTTATTAGTTTAGACGTAGCGTGTTGAAAAGTGTTTAGTTTTCATGACGAAAGACGTGGTTATTTTGAATTTAATAAGGTCGTACTGAATACTTAAAGCGCCAGTGATTTTCCAACACAGTTAGAAACAAGCTGGCATAAATAAAATATTCTCTCATTCTAGTTCTAAGTACAAATGTGCACGCGAATAGTATCTACTTCGCTAAATTAAACACAACGGAACTTAACAAGAAACGTGTATACATCGCGTGCCTCTTAAAATACAATACTAGTTTGCGTTTATAAAATTTCCTGTTTTCAAATTGTTGGAAAAAAGTTTTGGCTAACAAGAACTTCTTTTCTTCTAATCCATTTTATCTTTCTCGGTGAACCAGATTCCCTTAAGAAAGTATAAATTCTTTATTAACATGACGACTTATAGAAAAACCGCGACTGCCAAACATAAGCGTTAAGTAGTTTCAAGAACTTTTTTTTTCCGCCTAGTTTCTTTGTGTGGCATTATTTGCTTCATTTATTTGTGTTTTAGGATTTCTCAGGACATGGATTGCTATTCGAAGTGAGAGACAGAAAGAGTTTCATTTAGTTGTTTGTAGTTATATTATATGATAAATTTTATGAATTAGGTTACCAGTTTGCTCTTGTTCACGAGATTCCTTGCTCACCATGCAAAAAATTTTAGTAAAATTGTTTGAAGGTTAACAAGAAAATCTTTTTTCGAAGCATTTTTTTATTCCATTATTCAAATATTCAAATGCACATTTAGCTTACTCTGGTAGAAAGCATCTTTCTTTTCCTTTGTATAGTAAAAAAAAAGTCTTGTAATATGTTTTGATAAAATTAGTTGCAACCCGAATATGAAGAAATTAACTATGTTTACATGCAGAGGGAAACATAATCCAAACGACTTAGTCAAAATGGTTTGTTAAAGTATCTGACCTGTGCAAAAACATGATTTTAAGCATTTTTTTTAAAAATGCAATTTTATTACAAATTTAGAATCCCTGTACTCTCAAATTTCTAAAAATACCTTGCTTTTGTTTGTATTCCAATTATTTATAAAGTTACAGCTGTTTTTGTGCAACGTAAAAGCAGGGGACAGACTTATGATTTTAAGTCTTTAAGTGCTTTTAACTCAAAATAAGAATTTTTAACACTTTGCACCAAATTTAGCACAATATCTCATGTTGTTTTAAAAATAATCGTGTACACTTATTCATGAGTGTTAATTATTATAGCACGCCAGTTTTTAACTATAGACTAAGAGAAAAAACTAGAATTTCACTTTTTTGCAAACACAAAGGAGGAAATTTTTAAAAATTAACTATTTTAACTACACTGATCCTTACCTCAGTAGTATATGTATTGTTTTTAAGATAATAGTTCAAAACATAGTTGATAACCTTGATGTTTTGCTTGAGGCGATAGAAATTTTTTACACTGCTTTGAGTATATGCAAGAAAATGCCTCATTTTTACCAAAAAATGCCATTTAAAAAAATAAATTTTTTTTTTGCTAGCTTCATAAGTTTTTACTCATATCAAACAAATAAACTAGTTTTTTTTTAAATTTTAGATTAATATTAAAAATGACGGTTTCGAAACTTGTCGGATACCTTAAACACTTCCAATCTACATAGAACAAGGTGACTGCTATTCTGCATTAAATGCATTAACTTATATAGAGTGAACTAATGAAAAAATGATCTAATAAAAGGTTCTAGAAACTTTTAAAATGAATTCAAACTAAATTTAAAAGCTTAAAGAACATATGTGCATTAAATTAATTATCTTAAAAAATAGAAGCGAATCAAAACTGATTGAATACTTTATTTGCTGCAAAAATAAACAAATTGAAAATAACAGTCGATATGTTTCAAGCGTTCAAAAATAGGCACCCACTTTTTGGACTTTCCAAATATAAGTGGGAAAGATTAAAAGTGACTTGAAATGTAAAACTTAAAGTTGCCTACCTAAAATGGAAAATTAAAGGGGAGAAACAAAGCTAGAAAAAACACAGTAGTTGAGAAGGAAAAAATGAAAAATAGAACCAGAAAAACCACAATGGCCGAGTGGAGCTAATTAAGGAAAAATGTTAATCAGGATAATCAGGGTTTTACATTTCAAATCACTTTTCTTTCTATTCATTAACGTCTGACAAGTCTTAAAAATAGGCTCCAAATTTTGAGAGCCTGAAACATGTCGACTGTTATTTAAAATTTGTATTTTTTTTAAGCAAATTAAATTTTTAATCAACTAACATATATACATATTTGCATGTTCCTCCTTCTTGACTTATCGAACTCAGAACCTCCACACCTCACCAAGGAAATGTCTTTCACCATTTGAGTACCGTGTAATATATTCAACTCATGCATTCTTTTTCTTCTAATTACTAATTGCAAATATTTTTGTCTTACAAAGAGTAAAAAAAATCATAAGACAAAATAAATTAAAATCCTAATATAAAATATATTAAGGTAGAGATTCTATAAAAAATGAATAAAACGGATTCATGATATAAAAATTTAAAAAATTATAAACAGTTTGATATTATGAAGTGATATTATGAAATAGAGAAAATCGCATTTTCATTCAAATTAGAATGCACCGAGTTCCCTTTTTCTCCATATTGAACTTCACGTTAGTTTGATGCTGTGAACTTTTGAACATTATATATAAAAATATCAATTATTACAAATAAATATATGGAATTAACATTTTAAACATATCTGCCTGGAATTTTGTATCTCTTTTATTTACTCGTTTTCCTTTATCATTCTTACAGAATAATCCCTTTTCAGATATTGTTCTACAGATTTTTTTTTTAAAAAATAGGAAGGATGCAATTTTTACTTAAGGGATTTTATAAAGTACTTACATTAAGGCAAGTTTATAATTTATGCTTCAATTTTCATGAAAAGGAAGTTCCTTGAAAATATTATAAATACTATAGAGTGATACAAAAATTATCGACCTTTTTGTTGATCTTGTAGAGCCTAGTTTCATGGTAAATTTAATTATTTTCCGGTAATTTTAACCATACTATTTTTCTAGGATTTACTTTCGACGATTCAGAAATCATTGAGCTATATTTTGTTAATTACGAGAATAATTTCGTCACTAAATAACGTGATTTGAGGCTAAACAGGAACTCTCAAATATATGACAAAAATGTTTCCACAACTCGGAACCTCATCGTAGAGCGAAGTGGTAGATTTCTAATTAGAATGATGACTTGCCGACTAGCTTGAAAGGTGGACAACAAATTGGCCTCTTACCATGAAGATCCCGGGTTCAAATCCCACTACGGTCATGAATGCAATTGCTCTTCCTCTCTCTGTTATATTTGTCCCTCTAATCGTGTCTGGGTAACGATAATCCACCTACATGGTGGCCCTCGAAAAAATGATTGATACACCAGTTAGACACTATGAGGTGTCAAAAAAATATAAAAACTATGAGGTACTCTTAGTGTCTTATAGAATGACGAAACTTTTTTTTACTTTTGACGAAATTCGTTTTCCCGGGGACGTAACGATAGTTATTTCGTAATTTTGACAAAATGTTCACACGGAGCATATACCAGGAAATGTTTTTTTTTTTAAAACGAAGAAAGTTTCGTGATATTTGAGTTTCTATTTTTTGCAGTGTGTGAACCGCTGTTCTAAGATATACATAATTGACTTCAATAAGAACTTCTAAAAATTAATATTACTATAACTATTCCCAATTCATTATTGCATCGCAAAGAAAAGTTCTTTTCAAAACAAACTGCAAACTAATCTATATTTCATAATTCTTTATCTGGGAAATCCAAAGCATAAAAACGATTAAAAGCCAAGCACAATCCCTTCTTTCCACTGACAATATCTGATCATCATGATTAACTGCTGAACGGTGGCTGCTACATAATGTGCTCTCATAAATTCTAAATTGTTGTATATATCATTATTATTTCCCCTGTAATGCATACATTCCCTATCTCTTAAAATAAGTACTTTCATCTGCAATAAGAGGAGCAGTGATACAAGTAAGGGATGTGAGTTTTTTTTAACCTTTATGTTCGTTATGGGCTTAAAAAGTCACATATGTGTAGTGTTTCTCTTATCAATTCTAATTATTGGGTTTAAATCATGCGTTTTGCTTAACTGCATTAATTTTATTATAATTTATAGTTTTTAAAATACATTAATTACTTAACATGGTTTTTTAATAATTATTTTTTCAATGACAAGAAAAGTTCTTAGTTAATTCCTTAATTTAGTTACTCTAGATTTTAAAATGCTAAAAAAGTAGTCTTAAATATCTTTCTCTACATAAATTTCCTTACTTTTCTGTAACATAAATTGGTTTGAAAAATTAGCTACGAAAAAGTTTAAAGAGTTTTAATAGACTCTAAGAAAGTATTACGGTTTTAAGTACATTTCTTTTTCATTTTGTAACATATGTAATACTAATTTTGGAGAGTTATTTATTGTTAAGTAATTAAATCACTTATGATTACAGTATTTATGTGTATGTAATTTATATCAGAATACAGCGATTTTGTTCTTTGGTTCTAAAATAAATAAATTATATTTTTCTGCCTTTATCAATGAAGTTGTTTTTTGGAAAACTATTCGAAAGCTTGCAACATTTAAAACGGATGAAACAAACAGAAAAAAGCAGATGTAAAGGCAAAACAAATCACCAAGAGAATGAGCATTATTTCACAAATGATTTATCAAGTCTTTTTTTTTTTTAAATTTTGAAAGAAGTTATACATGATATATACCTGTAAATCAAATTAGCACGAGTTTCTTATTTCTTATTTCCACGATAACAGGCAATACTGTAAATGTAAAATGAATTATAACATTAAATTTATTTTCTTGTAAAATGCAAAATTACATGCGATGTTGACAAATGAGCAAACATACGTTACTTAATATCAAATTTCTACAAATTTATTTCTAATATTTTATTAATATTATTGCATTGGGCTTTATAGACATGACACGGGTCAACTCACAGCTGCAAAGCAAGAAGCTTTTTTTAAGAACTCAGGTTTATAAATCTAAAATTATTAGCAAAAACTACTAACTACTTAAGTCTAATATTTTTAGCCTTTGATTTACATGAAAGAATTTACTTCGATATTTTGCTTGGATCTCAATTTTTTTAAATTTAAATTTATTTGTTACAACAACATAATACCATTAATTAAGACTAAGAAAACACGAATTTAATATACAAAGTCTCCTGTTATTGTTTTGATTAAATTATTAAAACATGCGTACTTAGATTTTTAATGTCAATCAAAATTACCAAAGATAAGATTAAAATTATGTCATTTACATCTTAACTGCTAAAATAGATGGTATTTAGTTTGCTGATACAGTTGTAAGCAATAAAATTGCTTTCAAGAGAGAAAATGCAGCTAAACTAGATTACATTCAGGTGGTTTATACGATTGTAAGCAATGCAAGTAAGGAAATGCTTTCACGAAAGGAAAAACTACTAAAATAGAATACATTTAGCTGGCTTATATGGCTGCAAGCAATGTAAGTAAATAGATGCTTTCAGGAGAGAAACCTCTACTAAACTAGGTGGCATTTAACTGGCTTATACGGTTGTAAGCAATATGAGTAAAGAAATGCTTTCAGAAAAGGAAAAACTACTCAAATAGAATACATTTAGCTGGCTTATATGGTTGTAAGCAATGTAAGTAAACAGATGCTTTCAGGAGAGAAACCTCCACTAAACTAGATGGCATTTAACTGGCTTATACGGTTGTAAGCAATATGAGTAAAGAAATGCTTTCAGAAAAGGAAAAACTACTAAAATAGAATACATTTAGCTGGCTTATATGGCTGCAAGCAATGTAAGTAAATAGATGCTTTCAGGAGAGAAACCTCTACTAAACTAGTTGGCATTTAACTGGCTATACGGTTGTAAGCAATATAAGTAAAGAAATGCTTTCAGAAAAGGAAAAACTACTCAAACAGAATACATTTAGCTGACTCACACGGTTGTAAGCAATATGAGTAAAGAGATGTTTTCAGGAAAGAAATAAAAATTTCTAATATTTATAAAACTAAGATTTTTTATTGATACTGAGCAAGATCTCTTGCTGGTTGTATCCCCTTTAAGCATTATATTCATCCATGTAATGTATAAGCTTTCACATACATTGATTAATTTCAATATTTATTTATTTTTTTTAAAAATTGATTTCATTCACTCAACAGTAATTAAGGCTTAAATAATTCCATTGAGAATTAAACATCCGTAGCTGTTCACAACACTTTCACAAACATTCTTCAACAAAGTAGAAAAATCTATCATCCATTATATCTTCGTATGATAAGGTTGCATATGTTTAAAAAAATTTAAAAAAAAACACTGAGAAAGTTTAAACATGTAAGTGCACACAAATTTAGAATATTTAAAAACAATCTTAATCGTATAATTAAAACTAAAAAAAAAGGGAAAATTAAATACAGTAATCAATTCTTAAAATTAGCATTAAGATGTTTAAATATAAATGTGCAGAAGTAGAACATCAAAAAATAATATATTTTCACCAACAAAAAAAAACACGCAATTTTTCAATTTTTAGATTAAGAGTAACAGCAGAAAATAATAGAATACAACGTCAATTATGCCCTATGATATAGTTTATAACACAGATAATATCTGTTTTATAATACCAACAAACTTCAATCGCATGAAAAAAAACAAAATGCGTCAATATTTACAAATAATCTCTGAAAAAATATAAAGATTAAACTGATTAAAAAACAGAAATACACAAACATATAATCCACTTTATAAAAACTAATATTTAATTATGTTCTTAAAATATGAGTTTGTCAAACAAAAAAACATAAAGTTTCCATACCCAAAAGAAAGCAAACAATTTTCCAATACATATTTAGATTAAAAGGAGGAAAAGATAATATTAGAAAGCAACACAGAGAAACTTCTAAGATGACATACACCGCTATTCATAGAAACAAGAGCAAATAGCTTCCCTTAAATGGCAGAGCAAAATGCCACCATTTAAATAACGGCATGTGCTTTTAAAATGATGTAAATAATTATTTTTATTATTTATGTCGCTTACGTGGAGTTTAGTTGCTTGCTGAGATTACGGAAGGGTGCTTTTTTTCTAGTGTTTCAGCATCTAGAATTAAAGAAATTACTAATTTATAGAATGATTTATATTTACTTCAAGATTTTAATTTCAAATAAATATCGCGCTCGTGCTATTTTTATTCAAAATGAATAATGTTTAAGGATAACGTTTTTAGATATGCTTGCGAAGAAATTGTTAGGTGTAAGTTTTGTTTTGAAATTAAAAATAGGTAATATTTGGAGACTCCTTATTTTTATTCTATTAGAATTTTGAAAAATTTCTTATAATGCATTGATGATTTGATTTAAATAATAAAAAAAAATTCGTAAATTAAACCTGAATTTTTTAAAGAATGAATGTAAAGAATTCATGTTCTAAAATCTATTTAACATACATTCTTCTCTTCAAAAAAACATGTTTTATTATACAAATAGTACAAATGAGACGTAAATTTTTAAAATATTGGATAATTTTTAATATAGTTGTGCATTGGTTTCATAAATTTTGCATATGCTTCGTTATTAAAATAAAGTATTTGTACAATTATTTGTACGTAAAGTCTTTAATCGTGTTTGTTAAGTCGATAACTAACGACATTTAAAGCATTTCTTTTCTTACTGCGGTATATTTTGTAATAATTACGCAATGCAAATCATAGGTTTGCATTTGAGATGAGTTAAAAGTCCTAAAAAAACTTATATGTAGGTGCAAATGTATTTTTGAGGGAAAATGAAATATTTCTTAAAATTATGCTTGTAATATTTATTTTATGTTGTATTTAAAGCGTTCCTTCCGCGAATACTAAAAATGCACCGTTATCTGATAGTATAAATAATTTCTAAGGCTTTGTTTAGTATTTCATTTGCTAATATTTCAAAATGTATGCATCTGCCAATATTATATCTTTCACAAGATGTATCTGTTAGTATTTTAACATTTACAAATTTTGCATATTAATTTTTCCCTTACTTTTTTGAAACCATAGTTACTTTGATGTGTATTTCTTCTAGTAACATTTCCTACTAGGGTTTTTTTCCTCTGCTCACTGTTCCCACATCTAATCCCATAATTGCTCGGCAATATAATTTTCTTAACGCCTAAAATAATTTTAAATCTTACTTAAGAAATTTTCAAGTAAATTAGTAAAAAAAGCTTTACTATACTACACAGATTTTATTCCACTAACTTAGCTCTCTATTGAACTAGAATAAAATTTGAAACTAATCATTATGTTCTGGATTGAAACGATTGTTACGTTACATGTTAATGTTACACATTAACTTAAATGATAAAATAAGTTTAATGATAAAATAAGTTTAAGTTTAATAAGTAATGGTAATGGCGGCTATTTTAATAAGTAGTTAAAAATAGCCGCCACATTAAATTGCCACACTTGTCCTATAATATTGAACAATACTGTTAACTTGTGGGGATGGGCTACCAATAATGTCAACCGTCAGCTATTTTAAGGTTCAATGGGCAAGTCAAAAACCGACCACCTTGAATAACTTTTGATCTGATAATTAAATCTTCACGTTCTAGAACTACATCTTCATGATTCAAGGGGGTGACTTCAAATATGCTAATTAATAAGTGCATAAGATACTTTTACGAAATCAGACACAAATACGTACTTTCTATGAATAAACATACCTTTTTTTTCGAGGAATTCGGATTTCTGACCCCATAGCACATGATCCCAATAGTTGGGTCAGGAGAGCTCTCCAAAGTATTTTGATCGCTTAATGTATGTCATTTAAATCAATCAATTTGTATTTTATTTATTTTCTTGGAAATATTTGATGCACAATTAAGATGTTTCTGATATTTTGAACTTATTTTAAATGAACACAAATATAAAAAATATCTGGTTTGCATATTCGACGATAAATAATTTACATTTCTACGAGTCAGTAAAGCTAAATGTTCTTATGCCAACTTTAATTGGAGCTTATTATTTATAAAGAAGTTATTAAGTATTACTTAACTTAAATCTTTTGTAAAAATATATTTAATAATATACTTTTACTTATATTTTACTGCATTTCAAAACTTTAGAGTGGATTTTCTCAAAAGTGCTTTTCAGCCACCGTCCGTAAAATGTTGAACAAACTTTACTTCCGATTGCCTTAAAATTTTGCATACACATATTTATAAGTAATATCTACAGAATGAATTAATATTTTGCAAATCCAATAATATTTAATTAATAAATCTTTAAAAAAAATTTACTTTTTTTGAAAAATTTAAAAAATTTGTGTTTAAAAAATGGCAATATTTGAAATATTTTAAATTCCTTAATTCATTCTGTAAAATAGATTGTTATGAACAATTTAAGACCATAACGAGGCAAATAAGTCATTTTGTTGTATAGTTATCTTGCGGACGGTGGCATACAGTTAAAAAAAAATGACGACATTTTATCCATTTGCAAACATATTTATATTAAAAACTATTTCATGTAATGATTTTTTATTATTTATCTGTTCTTAAATAATGAAGTATTCAGTGTACCAAGAATCAAATCTGTAGCTTAATTTTTGTCCCAGTGACAGTCTTTCGAGAAAGATGATGCATTTTCATCAATTAAGGCGTTTAAGACCCCTACACCCCTTAATCTGTTAAATTTACTTTTCAGTTTTGTACTTTTTACTAAATGTGTGGTAAAATTAACTATAACTTTGAAAACCAGAATTTTCAGTATAGCATTACCATATGAACGGAAAAATTACTAAAAGAGCTTCATAAATACCATATATTTTGGTTTCATTGATCAAAATTAAGGACTTTTTTAAGCAGAAGTGTCATTACCATACAGCGTGGTAATTTTTTCTCACCGTGTAAAGTTTGATAGTTAGAGAGCATTGAATAAGTACTAATAAGCACACACTCTTTTACCAAAAAATTTCCACCACTCATCATCATACTTGATAGGAATCTAGGCTCAAATAACTACTATTGATAGTAAAAGACAAATAAATGAAGACCACCTTATTTATTATACCAGAAGCTCCTCGTCAATCAACAGCATACGTGTACGCTATCTAGATTCCAAATGAGAAAATATTGAAATGAATTTGAATGCCTAATAAGAATATTTCCTTGAGGGGTGATTCTGCATTTAAAAACTCTTTCTGGACGTGACCTATCTCAAGACAAATATGACTTTCTCAGCAGAATTCTGAAGATTTAATGCGTATCTGAAACCTCCATTTTTAAAACGTATTTAATGAATCTCTAGGCGCAGAAAGACACTTGAAAAGTTGTTCTTTGGCCTTATTCTCCTTCTAGCTATAAAAACCTCGTTTTCTACTTTGAAACAAAAGGTATTACTTTGCATTTTTTGCAAATTCTTCTTCCCCTTTTCCTCTTTTGCATACGTATACCATTTTTTCATCAAGCTACAACGCTTTGTCTTAAAAGAATTTGTGATTCTATCGATAACCATACCTTTTGGCACTTTGTTCCTCTACTAATGGCCAAAATGAAAGGAAAGATTTTTTTTTATTTCTCAGTCTCGTTTTCAAGCGTATCGGTAATACATTATTCAAAAAATACTTTCGAATAAAAATTAAAGAAATTCTTCATTATTTTGCACTTTTAGAAATAAAGATGCAAGTATAGTATTCGTTCGAAACTTATAACAATTCAAACAATATATGCTTATTATGTTTTGATTGAGACAAAGTATTTTGTAAACTACTGTTAGCCATCTATCATTAGAAGCAATAAAATTTTCAATAAGCGACTTGAACTGATTCTGCGAAAATATAAACTTCAAATTATCTAAACTTATTCAAATCTTTTTTTTTCTTCATAAACTGGAAAAAAATTCATGAAAAATGGTAAATATCTTTAAAATCTTTTCCAACTGTTAAGGAAAACGTTGCAAAAATAATATCTACAACTTTCATTTTTATATTGCTTGTTGTAATGCATGAAGTCTGAATAAAAGATGCTAGCAAAATTAATAATGATGCAAGCGAAATAACATAATGATGCTAATGTAACATAATGATGCTAATGAAAAATAACATAAGGAAACATAAATTATGCTAGCAGAATTAATTTTAAAGATTGACTTCAACAACAAATTTGAATTAGAATTTTTGAAATTGAGAATGAGAGAGCATTTTTAAACATTCCTTTAAAAAAATACATGTTTTTTTTTTTGAACAATGTCATGAAAACATTTATAAAATTATAAAATTAAAACTTGAAATTTTATGAGTAAAAAAATACTCAATCTGTAAGAAACATTAAAAAAAAATGTTCGAAGGTGCTACATTATGTGGGTTCGCAATAAGAGGTAGTAAGTCGTAATTTGGTCCTAAAAATTTAAATTTGACGACAAAAAATTACATATTTTCGTCATTTTTGACGATCAGGTGTAACTTAAAATATAATAATATAATTTAAACTATTTTAAAATACTTTAAAATACTTTTACGAGGGTTGCTATTTATATTTCTGGTCGTGCCAACTGTAAGTGTTACTAGGCGACCGCAGACGATTTTAATCGAAAGTTTGATATTTTTAGACATAAATTCAGCAGACGATTTACCATTATAGCTTTATTTGTGTTGTTGACAGTAAATTGAAAAGTTCTTCTCTTTCAAGAAATGGAATTGAATAGTGAAAATTTTCGTGCCATTATTTTTCATAACTTTCGACGTGGATAGTCAAGACAATAGTGTTTCGATGAACTTAATTCTTTATTCAGCGAAGCGCCATCCTACAGCACTGTAAAAAATTGGTATAACGAATTTAAT
Source organism: Parasteatoda tepidariorum (assembly GCF_982258835.1). Classification (NCBI taxonomy): domain Eukaryota; kingdom Metazoa; phylum Arthropoda; class Arachnida; order Araneae; family Theridiidae; genus Parasteatoda; species Parasteatoda tepidariorum. The sequence goes on along the minus strand of NC_141755.1, from coordinate 10,190,284 downwards.
CGTGGTCGATGTTCGATCCAGGACGAATCCCGTGCAGGTCGTCCAAAATCCGTTGTTGTGCCAGAAAAGATCGATGCTGTGCGTGAACTGATAAAGCAAGATCGTCATGTGGCATACCATGAGATAGAGGCGTCTTTGGACATTAGTATGACTAGCATCAATAAAATATTGCATGATCATTTGAGCGTAAAGAAAATTTGTTCGCGTTGGATCCCGCATAATCTGACAAACGCTCAAAAAAAGGCTCGTGTCAATTGGTGCAAGGAAATGTTGGAAAAATACGTTCAAGGTACATCAAAGGCTGTGTATAACATCTACACAGGTGACGAATCATGGATCTATGCATATGAGCCGGAAACAAAACAGCAATCAACTGTATGGGTCTTCCAAGACGAGGCAAAACCAACAAAAGTTGTTCGAGGAAGAAGCACATCGAAACAAATGATTGCCTGTTTCTTCGGCATTAACGGTCATGTGGCAACAGTGGCGTTAGAGCAACGCAGGACTGTCAATTCTGAATGGTACACGACCATTTGTTTGCCAGAATTCATCGGAGAAATTCGAAAAAAGCAGAAGAACAGGCGAATCATTCTTCATCATGACAATGCGAGCTCTCGCACATCGACTCAAACAAAGGCATTTCTGACGGAGCGAAAGATCGAACTGATGGGTCATCCGCCGTACAGCCCTGATTTGGCACCCAACGACTTCTTCTTATTCCCACACATCAAAAATAAATTACGTGGAAAACGTTTTTCGTCCCCCGAAGAAGCGGTTGATGCATTCAAAACGCATGTTTTGGAGTTACCTCAATCGGACTGGAAAAAGTGCTTTGAAAATTGGTTCAAACGCATGTAAAAGTGTATTGCTCATCATGGAGAATATTTTGAAAAATAATAAAACCAATTTCGATCCTACATATTTGTTTTTTAATTATTAGACCAGAAATATAAATAGCAACCCTCGTAAAATACATTTGTTTCCCCGATAAAATTCCTGACCGAGCTCTATGATGGACGGGAAATTACGAGTTTGGCGTCACATACTCCCAGTACCAATGGGTGTCCAGACAGAAAATTGCGACATTCAAATATAAGCCATTTTGAAGTGTTTAATTCGTTGCGATTAAATTATAATTTCCCGTCTTTTATTTGATTGATTATTGTCGCTTATTTTCCGGAAGTTATTCAGAATTTTTTCTGCCCTCTTTAATTGGTTTTCTAAATTCCGATCTTTTTAATACGATGTTTTTACGACAATCAAATTTGAGTCAACACTATTTGTCGCATTTAATTCGTGACAATTTCATTGTATTCATTTGATTATTGCATTTTCGGCAGTTATTTTCCTTTTATCGGCCTTTCCCACGCAGTTTTTAAAATTCTGATAAATTTTAATGCTATGTTATTACGACGTTCGGTTTTGATTTATTACTTTTTAACACGTCTGATTTGTGACGATTCCGTCGTATCTTAACATCCTTGAATTATCTTTTTTTTCGGTTGTTATTAACCCTTCTGATTGCCCTTTCCACGTGATTTTCAAACTCCCACTTTTTAATACTTTATATTACGCTTTAATACGTTCACTGTGGTCAAAATTACTAAAATATGGTTAAATTGGATATGTTTTAAGCTCTATGGGAACACCAAAAAGGACGGACATTTTTATCGAAGCATACTGTTAATGATATTGGTGAAATAAACAATAAAATATTGTTTCATAATAAGTGATAAAATTTGATAAATGTAGTAAAATTTAATTAATGTAATAAAATTTGGTAGTTTTAACCTGATACCTTAGAGTCTGGCATTAAAATCATTTATTCAGTTAAATTTATTTTCATTTCTGGTAAACTGTTATTATATAGATGAAAATATTATCAAATTAATGGTATAAATACCGTATATTTTGGTTTTTATTACCCAATTATGGTCATATTAAGTCTATACTTACTGGCCGTTGTCATACTGGCCGTAATTAAAATTTGTTGAACGGAAATTGCTGGAAAATAAAAATTTCTTTTCATGAAATGATCCTTCCTATCTACTTAAGTGACTACTACTACAATTGTACAATTTAAATCCACTAGTATATAAGATATGTTAACTTGATTTTCTCTGGAGGTACAGTGCGCAAAAAAATGGACCACCCTGAATATCTGATCTAATGATCAAATCTTCACATTCTAGGACTCAATCTTAATTGTCAAGGAACTGGAATCAAATATGCTGATTAATAAGAGTATACGATATTTTAAGTTACGAAATCAGTCACAAATACGTACTTTCTTTGAATAAACATACTTGTTTTTCAACGGATTTAAATTTGTGATCTTCAAAATATAGGTGGTAGCTGAAATTCGGGAAATATGGTTCCAATAGTTTTGTCAGGAGAGCGGTCCAGAGTTTGGATCACTTATTGTTAATTATACTTTTAGCGTATTTCACTATGCGTCGAGAAATTTTTAAGCGAATTCAAAAGTTTTTGAACACAATTATAAAAGACGTTTATCCAAAGATAATTCCTTGCAAAATATAACTTTTTGTACATATTTATTACTTTTTTATTATTTTATTTAATAATGGTCGAAAAAATTTCAAATTGCAATGTATAAAATGTTTTGCACAATTTTAAAGAATATAATTTTACATCGCAAAATACAAAATTTGAGCAAAGTCGGTAAGTTCGTTCCCGATAAATTGAATTTCAAAATAGTCAGCTGTTTAAAATTCAATTTATCAGGAACCAATTCGCTTTAATTTTGTATTTTGCCTTATAAAATTATAGTCTTCAAAATGATGCAAAAAATTGCATACCTTGCAATTCGAAATTTTTCCGACCATTATTAAAAAAATAATTTAAAAAAATGATAAATATTGACTACAAGCTATTTTTTCATGGCATTATCTTCGTATAAACAAATTTTATAATTGTGTACAAAAACATTTCGATTCGCTTAAAAAGTTCTCAAGATTTAGAGATATACGCAAACATTAAATGGTTTTTAAGCCATATTTTAAGGTATAGTGCTAAAATTGCTAAATTTTACCACATTTGCTAAATTTTATCACATATTATGAAACCATATTTTATTGTTAATTTTATCAAAATCATTACCAAAGAGATTCTGTAAAATAAAGTTTTTTGATGTTCCCATAGAGCCAGAAACGCGGATAGAAATAATTTTTGAAATTTAAAAAAAGAGCTATTGTTTTGTAGAAAAATCAAAACAACAGGAAAGTGACTTGCATACAGCCGTCCATTCATGTCAGATTTTTTTAATATTTTTCTCCCTTTTTCTTTATTCTGAATGAACCAATTATCCGAATTTACTAAAGACTATGTGTAATGGTTTCTTAAAAAAGTCATATTTTAGAGAATTAATTTCAAATAATAAATTAAACTGTTTAGATTGCATTGGTTGCTCCGAATCATTTAAATCAATTTTCTTGAAAAGTTCTATTCAAAATGTGTCTTGTCACATTTTTTTCTTTTCTAGAATGGCTGATTTCAAAGTAAAACAGGTACTGGACAGGACACTCCTAGGTAAACGAAAGAGGAACAAACCTGAAATGACCTGACAAGGAGGGACAGACCTGAAAAAGAGGGACAGACCTAAAATAACATAAATGAATTAAATACAATATACAAAACATGGAGAGAAATAATGTTCTAGGCCACCTATAGGGTGAGATGGAGGTTCCCTATAAAGGTCCCATGTTCCCTACTAAGTGAAAAGGTATAAGAAAGAGAAGTGAAAAACTAACAATTTTTAATGAAATTAAAAATGGCTAAAATTAAATCAAATGTGTGATTAGGGTGCTTGCTTCCTACTAAAAGTGAAATTAGGTTGGAACTTTATGTTGGTTTACTTTAGGTTGGAAATTAGGTTGGTATGTAAGAGGAAATTTGATTAGTGAACTTTTGCGTTGCCATGCCGTTTTCTTAAAGTACGACTTGAAAATAACATTAAAAAAATCAAAAATTTTTTGAATAAAGGGAAGAATTATTGTTTCTTAAAACTAAACAATGAAAGTTGCATTAAGTTATAAATTTTCGCTTAAAAGTTCGTTATGGAATTTTTTTAGTAAAAATTTCTGTTTCCCTCTAATGAAAATTGAATTCGGAATCTATTTAATTTCCTGTGTACTACTCTAATCGAAATTATTTAATCGGAAAAACACTTTAAAAAAATAAGTAAATTGTTAAATTACAACTATTACTTGGATTTATTTAAATCAGTCTTTTTATTCCTTTCTTTTAAATAAGGTGATTTTCCTCCATAAAGTAGCTAATACCATTTCTTTTAAATTTCATTTAGATAAAATCGTTTCTGTAGTTGGAAGTCCTAGATCTTTGATGAACTCTTTGTTTTGTTTAATAGCTTTACTTAATAAATTTATAGTGATATTTTTAAATGATGTTAATGATTAATATTTCGAAGAATTTTCCTACTAATTATTTCCAATTACTTATATCATCAAAAGTGTTTGATTAAATATTAAAAGCTACTTAAATGCTATAGTATTTTGCAACTCACATTTGTTTAAAACAATTTTTTCCTCTTTGACTACATACTATCATTTAATGATAACTACACAAGCAAAAATTGTTTTCCAATTAGTAAAATGTTACTTGTTCTTGCAATGTGCTTGTCAAAAAAGTAAGAATTGATTTTATTTTAGTAAGACTTATTCAACTATTAGTTAATACACAAATTGTTTAAGTAAATTTATATAAAGTGAAGTTGATTTAACCTTACCAATAATTAAAATGTATATTAAGTTTAACTCAATTACGTATTTTAAATGTGATTTTTGTGATTAGGTAGCTCAATCAATAAATTAAAATAGTTTATAGCTCATATTAATAAATTATGTAGAGTGAATGCTAATATAAACTACTTAAGAAATTAGTTGAAGTTTTTTACATAATAATATATAATCGTATTTAGAAATTTCAGATCATTTTCAGATCAGATCATTGTCCAATCACCATTTGAACTTTTATAATTTTATAGCATGAGTAATTATAAATATGATAATGTGATTTTTTTGATACTAAAATATATATAATTTTAATTACGATACAATGAACCATTATTAATATTATGCGATTGATTGCATTTCCACATTTTTGAATACAAGTCCATGAAATTACCAGATGAAAAACTTCATTTGCTTCAAATTTAAATAAATAGGACTTAACAATCGATATGTTTCAATGTGCAGCAATTGATGTTTTCTTGTATCCTTAACTGACATAATCACGAATTCATCCGTACCTGAACTATTTGTATGCTAATTAAGTACAAAAACTTCATTTCATATTCTGTTTTTTATCAGTTATTAAGCTATGTATTTCTTTAAAAAGCCGCAATATTACTTTTTGGTGGAAAAGCACTTATTTGCTTAGTAATATATCGAATTACTTATTAATTTATTTAATGATTACTTTAAAACCTTCGGTCTAACAATCAGATTCTCATTTACTTATAATTAATTGTTCATATTGTTATTAATTGTTCGAGGGCCTTTATTGTAATCTGCTAAATAATAAGTTTAAATGATATTTTAAGGTGTGAAATCAGTGAATCAACAAGAGAAACATACTTTCTCTAAATAAATGCGCTATTTTTTTATGATTTTAAATTCCTGATCCTTAAAATATGGAAATAGTCGCAACATAAAAAAATTACCCTGATTGTTTAGACAGATGAGAGACCGAAAATATTATATTACCATTTTACGTATTTTCCCATTACCATTGTACGTATTATCACCGGAACAAATAATGTGAATGGAAAAGTTTTTGCTTACAGTTACGAGGCTTATTCATCAAAAGTTAATACCATGCAAAAAATTATCGATTTAAAAAAAAATTATCATTTTTTTAATTATTTAATTTACTTTTGTTAGGAAAAATTTTATGTATTCAAATTTATACACCAAGTTAATGCAAGAAAATCTCCTGAGTAAACAATTCAGACCACATTTTACAGATTCACACATTTCAAAGGGATTCGAATCCATTTAAGGAAGGTAGGTTTATTCAGAAAAGATACAATTTTGTTTCGTATTTCATAACTAAAAAATACTGCCTTCGTAAATTTATTTGTACATAGTGAGATAGGCTCTAAACTATTTAGATTGATGCTTAGTACGTGATAATGCGATCATTAGATCAGAAGTTATCAAGGTGTTCGGTTTTCTTTCCGCGATTTATTTTCCTGATGTATACATTTTATATTGATAAAAATAAAATAGAATGTTAAAAGTTTGGAATTTTTTTATCAACTTTGCACGTTCCAGATTTCTAATATATCTATTTCAAAATTGATCTGCTTAATTTCTTTGAAAACAGTTGAATTCTTGTATAACAGTTGAATCCCATGTGCTCGCTGACCTAAAATAAATCGCGATTTGCAGAAAATATTCACTCATGTCACGTGACGGAGTTGGCGCATTTTTTGGCTTCCTCGAACACCAATTTATCCGTGAAAAAGTTCTATTCTTGGAAGAGTAGAGCGAAAATTTACATAAATGTCGATTTGCATTCGAAATGATTGGAGAAATCCCTCCACAAATCAAATTTAGTGATTGAAATTACAAATAGGTTCTGGTTTTCTGTAAGTGGTTTTTCTTTCCTTCTTTCGGCATATGCACATGTGGTTTGTTTTTTTTATAGATCGGCTGCGAATTTTGTTCGCTCTGACTGCTGCTTTTATAAGGTTACAACCTTTTTACGTATTCATAGCGTTGAGTGGGAGGAGAGCGGAGTTTGTTTTTTGCTGCCGCGTGAACAAAAAGCATCCAGGGTCCTAAAGTGGTGAATGAAAAGCGTGTTTTCCCTGTAAACAGTACTTGAAGAAATTGAACATTTGAGTGTTTTCCTTCAAAACAGATTTCAGCTGATGCTGCTAAAGCAGGGTATGTTTTCATTCAGCGTATGAAGAATAAATAAAAGGGCCTTCTTCGCTAACATATGTTCAAAAAAGAAATAATAAACTGAAGGGAAAAAAAGAAAATACTCTATTCTAAAAATTACTCTATGTTCTTATGCCTTTTTTTTAATATTCTTTTGCTTTCAAGAGCTACAACTTTCAAATTCAATAAAACTAAATGACCATTATTTTAAAAATATTTTCGTATTTTTATTTTTATTCTCGTTCTAATTTAATACAATAAATCTGTTTTTCAATTATTTTTTTTGGGCCGTCATTTAGCTAATATAAAGATGGGGCAATTGATTTCTAGAAACGTTCTTTTTTTGGTTCACTTCTCTGGAATTTTGAAATCTAGTTCTAAGAGAAAATTGATTTTAGTTTAACCTCTAGAGAACCATGTTATCGTTCTGTAGCAGAAAATCATTACCTATCACACTAGCATGAGAGGACACATAAACATCAAAGATGCCATCTCTATACATGTAGCATTCACGGATCCACGAGGAAAGACGTACATGCTTGTATATCCACCCAAAGAGATACAATCTCACGCACAGACACTACCTCCTCATCGTGCATGTATTTCAAGAATGATATCGGGTTCCAGGCTCTCTCCAAATCAAAAGACAACTATTATCGCTTTTGAAGCTAAACTTATGGACTTACCGGTGCTGACTGCACTGAACTCAAACGTTCTTTTCTACACTCTGACGAGAGTGATACTCAAATGGCTGGTCGTGTAACAAACAAAGCCTTCTGTCACGATAGACTTTGTCACCAATCGTCCAGTGTCTGCATTAAACAAAAATCTTTTTTACCCGGACTTGCCGTTCTATTCCAAATTATTCACCCATTTAATATGTTTCAAAAAAACTTTCACAAAAATCTGTTGTCTTGTAAAAGTTTCAGAAACAAAATTCAATTTTCCGACTGTAAAAAAAATTTAGAAACCACTTTTAATTTTCAGTCTGGATGAATTTCAGAAATATTCTTAAAGTCTTAGGCTGTAAGAACTTTTCACAACCAATAAAGTTCTCGTTCGAAATGATCTGTAATTCTGATATCTTCGAAATCCAGAAAAATTATTGTTTCTACAAAAGCTTCAGCTTCAAAAACAAAAATGATTGCAAGAGATCTCTCATAGAACGGAAAAAACAATTGATAAAAAACAAGATTTAAATATTGGAATCATTAAGAAAATTCCAACGTCAGAAATAACAAGCATTCAAAACGAGGATTTCAGAAGTTGTTTCCGAAACTGTTACTTTCAAGAACAGAAGTACATAACAGCAGACGGAATTTACTTACGTAATTTATATAATAATTTTAGGAGTTAACTACATCAATCCTGAAAATTAATAACCGCACCTTACGTTATTTCATTTATATATTACCTCTAAAGTGTGAATTCCGTTATTTCATAGAATAACTAGGTATCTATTTATCTAGGTATGGAGGTATTTTATATTTTCAATTATCAAGTGATTGCTCTTTTGAACTATGAAGTTTTTTTTATATTTAATGTTATCCTATTTTACATTATCATATTATTTAATATTTTAAATAAGTTATTTTGCGTTTTAAGGAATAAGTTGTTTCATGTTTTAATGAATAAGTTATTTTATGTTTTATGTTATTAAGTTTTTTTTATATTTTAGAGTATCGAGTTAGTATTTTATAGAATACAGTTATCTCATTTTTTGAGTTATAAAATTATTTATCAACTAAATCTAAAAAGTTGTTTTATATTACAATTATTTAGTGTTTTTATATTATCAAGCTATTTTATCTCTCAAATTATAAATAATTTATATGCAATATGACATTTAACATAATTTATTACATAATTTATTTAATAACATAGTATTTTAAAATACGGATATTTTAAAAGAACTTAACGCTAGAACGAGAGTTTCATTTATATTGTGGTTGATTAACGGGAAATATTTTTATTTCATCTCGAGGATTGAATTTTCTATGTTTAAATATTAATTTATTATAAGAATTTAAATAAACCTTTTTAGCGTAACTAAAATATTATTTGATGTAAAAGCAATTATTTCGTTATTGCTAGTTTTTCGCCATTCTTTTAGCCAACAGAAAGAAGAGTAAAGTAAACACGATAGCAACACTTTCCCAAAATAAATCAATGAAATCATTCGCACGATCACGACAGAAAGCTATCAGCACGATATAACGAAACAAATCATTCATGGGATAACAATAATATTATTTTGCTCCCTTAAGTTACAAAGCTATTCACGGGCAGTTTCACGTCCGTGTTACCAATTTTTGTGAATTTTTATCTTCTTTGCTACAATTGATAGGATTTTAGAATGCTTCCTTCATAATAAGTTAGACGATGAAAATAACCAATTTTCTTACTCCGAATTAAATTTATGGCCATGAAGTTAACAAAAAACTATCAACTTGGGAGGAAGGGATATAATTCCTGGAAAATAGGGCGGAATGAAGGAAAAACATAGATTGTATTATTATTGTGGAAAAAAAAACAGCATGATTGGGGACGTGACTTTAAAAAACTGTCATATTATGCATTACTATTATTACAAACTGTTATTTCATACATTTTAATAACGTACAGCCATTTTTTTTTATACACCGAGAGCAAAAGTATAGTCGAAATTACAGAATATGGTAAGATCTACCATGTTTCTGGTTCTATGTAAACTTCGGTAATATTTTGCCGAAACTAATAATAAAATTTTATTTTATAATGTATGATAGAATTTGCTTAATGTGTGTTAAAATTTGTAATTCTTATCAACAAACATGTCTTATATAATAGCATAAAAAGCACTTAAATTAAATTTATCATAAAGTTGAGCATTTTTACCAAATGTTTGGTAATAAGAACTACACATTTGAAAATTCGATTTCGGTAAATCATTACCATATGAAAGAAACAATTACCAAATGAATTGTTTAAATACAATATATTTTTGGTTAATTATCTAGAATTGAAGTTTTTTTAGAAGTGTTATTACTATACAGAAAAATAATTATATCAAAATATATTTCTAAAAACCATTATCTCTGTTAAATTTTTTTTCAGTATTGTATTTTTAACTAAATGTGTTTTAATAAGAACTAAAATTTTGAAAACCAGAATTTCTGGTAAACCTTTACCATGCTAACGAAAAATAATACTAAAAAAAATGGTTTAAATATCGTATATTTAATTTTTTATTACCAGAATTATGTATTCTCTCAACAAAAATGTCAATACCATATAGTTTGGTAAATTTACCAGAATTCTGTTCTCCATGTAGGTGTTGCCATATTTTCTGCAAATTACGGAATTTCGCCCTTTTAATTGCAATGTGAAAAGACAAGTACCGTATACATATGTTCTTAGTTTTGTATTTAAGAAACGTTTCTCACATGTAACACCGGAAAAAAGTTTATAAGATTTTGAGAAGCATTTATTATATTTCTAATAGTATTTTATTTGTCAAGACTCTTTTGGTATTGTAAGAATTTGTGAAATTTCTTTTCTAAATCGTATTTGAGAAATTTTTTAAATGAAATTATTTATTAAAAAAATTTTAGCGAAAAGTATACTTTTAACTGAACACATTTAAAAACATTCAATTAAAAGTGTTTCAATTCATAGCGTCATAAATTTTCACTTTCTCATTGAATTCGAAACAGAAACTATTTGGCACGCTAGCTGGCAGGTAAATTATTTTTCTAGTATAAAAATAAAACACTTTTTAGGTCTACTCCTTTGTGCTTCAGATACTAAAGTATTGCAGTAAATAATTTATGGAAAAAATATGTATTTCGACAATAAATTACCAAAAAAAAAATAGTCAATAAGTTTTAAATTTTTTTTACATACTATTAAAAATTTACGTGTTCTTTGCGATATTCTGTGATGAAAGGTTTGGCCATATACTCAGAATAACGAGAATATAATGTAAAAAATTTAAATTTCTTCACAATAAAATAAATTTTATAGACTTTTTTACTGCATATTCGCAAAAAAAATTATAATTATGCATTACGGAAAAACAATATTTAGGAAGTTTGAAATTTTGGAAAAATCATAAACGTTTACATTATTTGGTTCTTTCTTAGATTGTAAATAAGCAGGAAGATACATTAATTGAAATTTTTCTAAGCATATGCATTATTTACAACTGACACAAAAAGTTTTAGTTTGAGTTTCGAAGTTTTGATTAAAATAAACATTCTAAATGAAAACCATGTACTTCATAATAAAAGCGCAAAAATTCTTGAGTAGCCTGAGGTACTATTTCATCTGCGTTCTCCCTTAATTTAATTAGGAAAACGTATCTGTCAATTAAAAATCCTATAAAGACTGCTAAATAAGCAACTGGGACTTCAAATTTAGAGTTTGTTTAAAAAGTTGTGCTTCAGAAATATATTGAATGAACAAATAGAAGATCAAAGAGCATCTTGTTTAATTTGCAAATAGTATGTAAAAGCTAGAATAAAGGTGATCTTTATTAGTTTCGAATTCTTTGCTAATTATATTCCTTGGTAAGAATAATAGATCTATTCACACCACTTTTTAAAAAAAAATCAGAACTTTTTAATAAAGTTAAAAAATTTAACTAAATGAATAGAATTTGCTAAGAATAAAATTAGCACGACTATTGACTATGGAAAATCAAATTCAACAGCAGATAATTTTTTTAAATTTATTACTTAATACTAATGCTTAGAAAAACTATTTCAAGTCTTTTAATTATTATCGAACAATATTCCCCATTTAATTAACTGCATTTGTGATGTCAGCTGTTTCTTTGAAATTATAGTTCTAATTATAACCACCAAAACCTAACACAAATAACACCGCATAAGAAATCCTTTAAATATTAACTATAAAGAAATATGCTGAAAAAATTCAATGAACCCTTAAAAATAGTAAGTTCTAAAATTTAAAAGCATTTTTGAAGAAAAAGATTAATAATAATTTTAACACTGTTCGTCGATTGATTTCAAATTCAGAAATTGCAAGAAAAAAATTACGGATCACATATACGAGTCACATAAATAGTCATTTAATAATGGAAACTTATTACATAATGTATGACATAATATTGTTGACATAATGCATGGCATAATAGTAACTGATAGGAATTGTTTAGTTTAGCAATATGACCAATTTTTCGAAAATCTGCATATTAAAAATTATTCTCAGTACCTTTCTTGGAAATTCGATATATATTCAAGAAAACATGCACCTCACATTCTCATCTCATTTCTAAAGCTTCCTTTCTGAAAGACAGACTAGCCACTATTCAATTGCTTTAAAAAATGCACTCAATATGTAATAATAAAAAGAATAATTTGTGAGTGTCTCTCGTTATGTCAGTATTTCGCTCTGAAGCTTTTGTGTTAGGGTTCATAATTCAAACAGCAGGTATAAAAGAAGTCCCGACCTTAGAAATCGTTACAAAAATTTTTAATTAGTCAGTCTGGAGGCATGAAAATTTCTGATCGAGGTCTAACATGAGTCATTTTTGTAATTTGATATGTAGACAATTCAGTATTTTTTTTTCAATTTCAAAAGATGTGTTGATAGCTTATTGCTCATTATTTCCTTATCACTCATTCTTTTACAAGTTATTATTAGATATGCATTGATAAATTCCAGATAGTATAATTAAAAATTTTAAAAGTATGCGAACTATTATTTGATTTTCGCCTGCTGAAATATGTTTCTAGGTATCTAAATATTATCGAATCACTGGTTGAAAAATTGGAATGGTTGAAAAATTGAATTGAAATTAAAAAAAATATTTATGTACTAAAGTGCAAAATTATTAAAGAAAACTGGTTGATTGAGGTAATTATGACACGTTAGCTGCAATGAATAGCATTTATATTGGAGCCGGATTATACTGCTTACCGTTAATTTTTTTCTTCTTTTGTATCATGAACTACATGCGTAATCTAATAACGTAAAGTAAGAGAAAAATGCAGTAAATAACAGGATTTGTTTCAGTTTCTTTATCTCTTATGACCTATACCTTTCAGTTTTGAGCAAAGATTACATAGTGCTGAAGGGTGTTACATTGATAATTTACTTTCTGTTTTTCCCCTTACGAGGAAGCGTTACTCAGCTAGTCAGTAATATACCGAAGAATTTTGCTCGAAAAGCATTCTAAATTGCAATTATAAATGTTATTAATAAAAGGACTCAATGAGAGAAATCTAAATATTAATGAAATATAACATATTAATTGTCCAAAACTGTTTGAAATAAATCATTGGACTTTCAATAAAACTGTTTCTCATGTTACATTAAACACAAAGAAAAAAGAGCGGACAAAACTACCTGAAAATGGAAAAATATACCGTGCTTCTGACTCTATGGAAAGACAAAAAATCTTGGTAATTTCTATAGAAGTGTTTCGGCAAAATTAGCAACAAATTATGGTTTTATAATATGTGATAATATTATGTAAATGTGGTACAATTTAGTAAATTCCTCTTGATACCTTAGAACACGGAATAAAAACAACCATTTCTTTTGGTAAATTTACTTTTCAGCTTTGTATTTTTTTCTAAATAAGAACTATAACATTGGAAACGAAAATTGCTCATAAACTGTTACCACGATAGAAAATAATATCAAATTACTGGTTTAAATGCGCCATAGTTTGGTTTTATTAACCAGAATCATGAGTTTCTTCGATGAAATACAAATACTTAGCAATAAACTTAGCATTAAGTGAATTTAAATCTTAACCGACATGCATATTTTTTCATTCATGTACTATCGTTCTAACCCACATTAGTTCAGTTTTCTCAAATATGGTATACGCATTTTTGAAATACAATAAAAAATTCACTCGTTGTTACGTATCTTACAGTCAATTTACTACAATTAAATATCTTACAGTTAATTTAACTCTTATTTTAGTAACATACAACCTAACAAATGGGCGAGAATGATTTTAAATTATTTATCTAAATACAAATACAAAAAAATATGAATTTATGTTTCTATTTCATTTAATTAATAAAAAGCAATTTAAATATAATGAATCATTTTTTTACCCGAATGCATATTTTTTAAACAAAAAACAGGTATTATCGTTCTTAGTCAAATTTTTTCCGTTTTCTTGAATATGGAATATGTTATCCTGAAACAAAAAAGTATCACTAATTATTATTAAGCAAAATTAAGTCAAATTAGTGTTTTTATTTTTGTTATTCCTATATTTATTCTTTTTTCCTTTAGTGACTTATAATCTAACAATGTAGAAAACAATACTCAGTTATTCAAATAAAATACAGATGCAACAAAATTAATATTATGATTGGTTGCAATTCAATTACTTCGCAAATAATTTTACATTTATTGCATTCATCTTTCATCTGTATGCATATTTTTGAAGATAGGTATTATCATTTTTAACCTAATTATTTCAGTTTTCTCAAATATGAAATATGTAATTCCGAAATGCAATCGAAAAATCACTTATTGTTGTCATGTATCTGTAAGTCAAACTAGTGGTTTTTCCATTAAAGTGATTGATGGTAAATCAATTTGATAAAAAGCGAAACTACTTTGCATTTGACGACACATATGCAGCTCGTTGCCAACTTTGAAAATTAAAATGATGGATTCGCTGTATTATCATAAGAATAGAATAATGAAAGGAATTTTCAGATGTATGAATGAAGGTTACAAATTCTTGGTAATGCCATCTCCAGCGCTAAGAATTAAACTTTGAATCTAATTTATTTAACACATCTGTTACTGTTTGGACAGCCTAAAGTTGAAAAAAGAAACAAGTGTTCCATTTTTCGTATAAAGAATGATGAAGAATTGATTTTTTGATTTTCAATAAAGACTTAGTCTCAAATATTGAATACAAAATTTTTTTTTCTTAAAAAAAAGAAAGGGAACAAGTTTTTTTTCTTCTTATAAGCAATATAAAATAAAAGGAGCCAATGACGAAAAAATATTATATTTTTTGAAAGATAAATTTGATAAATTACAAGAAAATTCTTCCGATTGAAAAATATTTTTTAATATGATTGCCATTATTTTTATATAAAAATCAGATTTTATGTAATAGCCACAGTGAAATACCTTTCAAAATTGGATTTTCTATTAATAGGTGCTCATATGAAACCTTTCTGACCCTCTGAATAATTTAGAAAAAGGTTTTCATTTTAAAAAAAGACTTTTTATTTAACAAAATGTTATTTTTAATAATATATCTATATATTAATAGGCTAGCAATATTTTGTCTCGCAAAAAACTCCCAAAATACGCAGCAGAATTAAACAAATAAGGTGTCGTTTTAAAGGTATTGTAATGTAGATGCGCAATAAGGTCTTAAATTATGAAAATTTCCTTTAATTAATTAATAAAATTAATAATTTAGTTTCAACCAATGAGAATTCAGCAAATCATTTTTCGGGTGGTTCGCATAAGCATTGTTTCCGTAAGCATCGTTTGATTTAAAGCATTTCTGAATTAATAGATTGATAAACAAAAATAAGAGTGGATAAAAAAACGGAACTGAATTTCTTAAAAAAAGAATTCAATATCTTTAGTTCCTTTGATAAATTTTTAGCTACATGATAAATTTTTTGTTTCGTTACAATAGAATGGCAATGGCATCGTGCGAATATTCAAACCAAAACAAACGTGCGAATATTCAAACCAAAGCAAACTCTCTACAAACAATTATTTTGATTTGAGATTTAAACGATATCTTAGTTATTTAGTTCTATTTTTATTTATTTAGTGCCTGCTGCCTAAATAAAATGCCTGCTATCAGGCGTCGAAATATCTCTGGCAGACGTCAGAGAAATGAATGGCGGAATTCTAAACGGGAAAGCATTTCTCGCCGAAGGGAATCGCCACCTCTACAAATTCCAGATTTTTACAAATTTGCATTGACTGTTCATGACGATTGTGACCCCTTTACTATTGGATCTATGACTTTTATTTGTAACTTTTGTCATGCTAAGCATTTTATGTTAGAGAAGACAGGAAGTAGCAATGAATATGGTATTTGCTGTCAGAAAGGCAAGGTTGATCTTCCTTTATTGTCGCATTCACAATATTTTGAGAATTTGATTACTGGTGTAACATCTTTAGACCATACTGCAAAGAAACGATCCCAAAATTATTTGGACAATATTCGCTCCTATAATTCTGCATTTGTCATGATAAGTTCTGAGAAACACTTAGATGAAAGTGTAACCGGTGGAATATATCATTTTAAAATCCATAACACATTTTACCATCGTGTTGGTTCACTTATACCAAGTGAAGGTTGTCAGCCAAAGTACGCTCAGAATTACTTTTATGATGTAGATACAGCAGTTGAACACAGAATGCGTGAACAAGCTAATGTCAAATGTGATGCGAACATTAAGCAAGAAATAGCTGTATATCTGAACAGAGTGAATTCATATGTCCAATCTTTTCAAACAATGGGTGATCTCTGTAGGAATTCCAGTGATGGAAATGAAAAGAAAATATGCATGCACATCACTGTCAACGCGTCGTCTAATCAACGACGGTACAATGATGCCACAAGTACAGATGTTGCAGCAATCTTTAGATGCGTAGATGGAGTACCTCCTGGGGAACGAAACCTGGTGGTGATGTCAAAGTCAGGTGGCATTCGCACAGTTTCTGCTTTAGACTCATCGTTAGACCCATTGGCTTATACGCTACTGTTTCCCCATGGTGATCCTGGATGGCATATTAATATTTCGCACACTGTTACAAATAATCAACGAAACAAAACAACAATGAGACAGTATGCTGCCTATCGTCTTTCCATCAGAGAAACTTTCAGTTTATTGCATCGTTCACAAAAACTGTATCTTCAGTGGGTTGTGGATATGTATGTTCGAATTGAAGGCACACGCTTAAATTTTATCAGGCACAATCAAAGTAATTTGCGTGCAGATATGTATTTAAATGTAGCTGATTACATACACCAGCGTGCAGCTGAAAACAATTTGAGAGTTGGGCGTCAAGTCATTCTTCCCTCTTCTTTCATCGGTTCTCCCCTTTATATGCATCAAAACTATTTAGATGCAATGTCCATTGTTCAAAGGTTTGGCAAACCTTCCCTATTCTTAACAATGACATGCAATCCACGTTGGCCAGAGATCAGTGAAAACTTAGCGCCACGGGAATCCTCTCATTATCGACCAGATATTGTTGTGCGTGTATTTCATTGTAAGTTGAAAGAACTTCTGGCCTGCATAGTAAAAAAACAAGTGTTTGGTAAAATTGCTGCTTTGATATACACAATCGAATTTCGAAAACGTGGTCTGCCACATGCCCACATGTTATTAACTCTTGATGACCATGATAAAATCAGAAGTGTGGCTGATATTGACAAATTTGTTTCTGCTGAAATTCCAGGCAAAAATACTCATCATAAACTTTATGAAAAAGTTGGGAATTACATGACTCATGGTCCATGTGGTGTACTTAATCCTCATTCTGTATGCATGGAGAAGGGAAAGTGCAAAAAAAAAACTTTCCAAAAGACTTTAATGAAGCAACAAATGATAATGTCAATGGGTATGCACTTTACAAGCGGCGAGATGATAGTCGAACTGTTGAGGTACGAGGCCACACTGTAGACAACAGATTTATTGTTAATTACAATCCATACTTATTGGCCAAATTTGACTGCCACATTAATCTCGAAGTTTGTTCAACTGTTCAAAGTATAAAGTATATTTATAAATATGTTTATAAAGGTTATGATTGTGCCTCATTGCAATTTTCCAAGAAAAGTGAAGGAGTGGCAGTCTATGATGAAATTGACTCCTTTCTCAATGGAAGGTATGTGGGATCAACTGAAACTGCATGGCGTATTTTTGAATATGAAATGCATTATTAATCACATAGTATTATGCGACTTGAATGCCATTTACCTTTCCAGCAGACAGTGTACTTTCGAGAAGGCAATGAAGAACATGTAGCTTCATCACCAAAAGTTACAAAGCTAGAGGCATTCTTTACTCTGAACCAACAAGATCCTGCTGCTAATAATTTGTTGTATGTTGAGATTCCACAACATTATACCTGGCAAGATCAACAAAAAAAGTGGAAAACAAGACTGCGTGGAGCTGATAAAACCATCACACGTTTATACACAGTTAACCCAAAGAATGTTGAGCTATTTCATTTGCGTCTCCTTTTACTGCATGTACGAGGACCTAAATCCTTTGAAGATTTAAGGCTGCATGATGGAGTTGTTTTTCCAACTCTTTTGAAGCAGCTTATTCCCGTGGAATTGCATCAAATGACGAGGAATGGCGTGAATGCTTAACCGAGGCTAAGGATTTTCAACATCCAAAACAATTGAGGCAACTGTTTGGCTTTATTTGTGGCATCAATGTTCCACCTAATGCTCTTGCACTTTGGAATGACTTTAAAACTTTTCTGTGTGAAGATTTCCTTAAATCTAATAATGAGGTGAATTCATTCAACATGTGTCTGTTAGAAATAGAAGAAATTCTAATTACTCACAATACATCATGTGAGTCACTTGGATTGCCCATTCTACTCAATTTACAATACGACAATGATGATAATCTATTTTATCTACTTAAACAAGATAGTTTATTTGAAGAAATGTACAAAGCAGCAAATGAAGAGCAACGTTTCGTCATTGATACAGTATTAAAAACTGTGCTATGTGATGAAGATAAAGAATCAAATGAGAAAGTGTTTTGCTTAACTGCACACGCTGGATGTGAGAAAACATTTGTTCAAAAAGCCATTTTAAGTAAATTGCGATCAATGCAGCATGATTGCATTTCATGTGCCTTTAGTGGTATAGCTGCCAGTTTGCTTGAAGGAGGAAGAACTCTCCATAATCTTTTTAAATTGCCCATCCCACTTTTAGAAAATTATGTATCTGGCATCCCAGCGAACAGCAGACATGCTATAAGGCTCCTCCAATCATCTTTAATAATTATTGATGAAGTTTCCATGTGTCCGGTCTATGCCATACAAGTAATTGACAGATTACTTCGAGACATCGCCTCCAATGGTGACAAAGAAAAGTTATTTGGTGAAAAAACTGTCTTGCTTTGTGGAGATTTTCAGCAAACTTTGCCAGTTGTACCCCACTCTGGTCGCGCAGGAATAGTTGAGAGCTGTGTGAAATCCTGGCCATTTTGGTCTCAAATCAGAAAAATGATGCTAAATCAAAACATGCGAGCCTTGCCAAGTGAACGTGAATTTATTAAATTTCTTAAGGAAATTGGCAATGGTACCCCTGATGATCTTATTGAGATACCAAACTTTCTGATCAGCTCTGCTTCTATCATTGATGAAATTTACTGTAATATTCCGGAAATTGTTCAAACTCCTGAGATAACAAATCGAGCAATATTGGCTCCGAAGAATGAAGATTGCGAGGAGATTAATCACCAAGTTTTAAGAATGATGCCAGGTGAAGAAAGAACTTACATCAGTTGTGACTCAGTGGTTACTGACAACGAACATGAACAGACTCTCTATCCCTCTGAATTTTTAAATAACCTTTCAGTGAGTGGCTTACTTCCGCACAAACTCACATTGAAAGAAAATGCCATTGTTTTACTGATACGTAACTATAACACTTCAAAGGCACTTATTAATGGTACGAGAATACGCGTCAAAAGGTTGCACCGGAACTGTTTAGATTGCGAAGTTTTAACAGGTGCTTCATCTGGACAGCGAATTTTGATTCCAAGAATAAATTTGAGAAGCTCTGGAACACTACTACCATTTATTTTAAACAGAATTCAATTTCGGTGATTCTTGCTTTTGCTATGACAATAAACAAATCACAAGGACAATCAATTAATAAGGTTGGTATTTACTTACCGCAAACCAGTTTTTGCACATGGACAGTTGTATGTGGCTGCCAGTCGAGCCCGATCATTTGATGGCTTAAAGTTTTTAATTGCTGATACAGATGAGCAAGAACATTTAAAAAATGATCAGAGAGTCTTTACAAAAAATTTAGTTTATAAAGAACTTTTGTGAACAAAACTATTTTGTTTTATGATTAATACCCATCGGAAGTAGGCAAGGGGACCTTCCAGAATCAAAACTCCCCATGAGAAATGATATATGGTGAGCTCCTCGCGGTATTTCTCGGGTAATGCTAACAGCCATACATTTAAATTTAACAATTAGGTATAACACATTTTATTCAAAATGGACTCAAATCATTAAAATGATACTCACCCAAAACACTTGAGCCTTGCCAAGTGAACATAAATTTACTGAATTTCTTCACAAAATTGACAATGATACCTCTGGTGATCTTAAAGCCATCATTGATGAAATTTACCGTTATATTCCAGAAATTGTTCAAACTTCTGATAACAAATCGAGCAATATTGCCTCCGATGAATGAAGATTGCGAAGAAATCAAATCCAAACTTTTAAAAGATTGATGCCCGATGAAGAGAGACTATACATCAGTTATGATTTGGTGGTTACGGACAATGATCACGAGTAAACGCTTTATCCCTCTGAATTTTTAAATAGTCTTTCTGTGAGTGACTTACCTCCTCACAAACTCATATTGAAAGAAAACGCCATTGTGTCGAAAATTTTCATCGGAGCAGTTTAGTTTGCGTAGTTTTAACTGGTGTTACGTGCGGACAACAAATTTTGATACAAAGAATACATTTCAAAAGTTCAGGGACACTACTGCCATTTATTTTTGACATAATTCAATTTCGGGTGATTCTATTTTTCGCAATGACAATAAACAAATCCTCATAAAAATGACGCTTACCCAAAACATGCGAACCTTGCAAAGTTAATGGGATTGTATTAAATTTCTAAATAAAATTGGCAATGGTACATTTGGTGATCTTATTGAGATATATTCTCTGCTACAACTCCAAATTTCTCAGCTACATGAAGAAAAGATAGTCAAATTGTGAAGGGGGCAGAGAAGTGTATAAATTTCATTAAGTAATTGATTTCAATATCTGGCATTTTTATTTTAAAATTTAAATTTGTTAAAATGTTTTTATAAGATTGGGAAGCAATATGCAATGGAACTGCGAAGCAGTTCTGGGGGTTGGCGAGCGTAGCGAGCAGGGGGCGGAGCCCCCTAGTATTCATCTAAAGTAAAAGCAACAAAGCATGAAATCTCGAATTTTTTATTAAAATAAATAATCTTTTTTAGATAAATATTTCTTATTTAATTCTTTCGTAAATAAATAATCTTAATTTGCATTACAGTTTAATTGATTAATACATAACTTACGTCTATTTTAGGACAATATGAAATAGCTTAGAATAAACATATTTTTTTTTATTTCCAAAGAAGAAAACATACGTATTTTAAAGAAAATTCAAATGACAAAATATTTTATGAACCAAATATTTAAGTAGGCAAATTAACCTTCCTACCACATTAAAATACAACAGCAATCGTATTCACAGCACAGTGAAAAAAATATCCGGTTTAATCCTGGTGTTGTCACACATTTTTTCTCTTTGTTCCTTTTATATTTATTATCATTTAGCTGAATACTCGTTTTTGTATGGGGCGTAAGAAAATAATCTATAAATCAGTACAGAACAATATTACAAATTCATTTACCCAAATTTGAAAGGCATTTACCAACACAATTAAGAAAGCTAAAATAATTTCAATATGTTTTTGTTCTCAATAATATTTTGTCCTTCCCAGTGGCTTTATGTTATTTAATTGAGCAAAACAGGTTTTTTTGCTGTTCATCTCATCAAATTAAAGATTAACTCTATTTAATGTGATATATAACATAATGCTGTTGCTTGAGGCCAACTTATGCCAGTCAAAATTTACCACAATCGAGCAATTTCCTCTGCTGCTTATTCATTTAGAAGAGGCAATAAAAAAAACTTTTTTTATGGTACCTCTACTAAAACTCCTCAGCATTGATGAATTTTTAATATGTACCAATATTACTAATATAATACATTGTACTTATATTAGTACAACTCGTACCAATTAAATCTGCATCAATTACAATAGCACCATTGTTGCCTATTACCAAAATTAATTAAGCAATATTGGCTTTCTTAGCATGGTGATTTTTAACGTTTCTCCATTAATTTTGCTTTATGTTACACCGTTTATTCAGTTCGTCAAAATTCAGTTGGACAGAGGTGAACTATTCTCCATTAATTTTGCTTTCTAACACAATATTTATTCAGCTCTCCAAAACTGGTATGGCGATTATTTTTTCCTTCTCCTAAACTAATTAGACTATTTCTTCATGATTTTTTTTCAGTACGTAGCTTATTTTTTGTATCAAGTATCTATTATCGAAATTTATGAAGCATTATTGGCATCGATATTAATTTAATGATTTTTTACTTTTTTCTTGAATAAATTGTTACCTTTTCACTATTATTTTCGCTTTTTAGTATTTAGCTTATTTTTCACAACAATTAGTAACTATCATCAAAGTCCATTACGCAGCATTTGCGTCTATAAGTGGCAATTTCTTACTCTTCGCTTAAATAATTTTGAGCCATTTCTCTGTTAAAGATTTCTCGTCGGCCTCTTGGTTCGGCGGCAAATGTACGATTTTGCTGATTCTTGTTTCTGGTTACCATGATATTATTTGACGTCATTTTCCGGTTACCACAACTGTTGTTTATCATTATGTGATTAATTATTATTTTATTTTTATACACATTAGTTTATTTTTAAATTTTAACTTCCGTTAATATTTTACCATTACTTGCATACTTGCTGTAAAATGCTATTATTATCTTTCATATCTGCTAAGAAGAATGTTTACAAAAATAAATTTACATTTGTTTTTAATTGGAGCGTAGTGGTAAAGTTATAATACCTGAAAACAAAATTATAGTGTTTTTGATTATTTTGTAAAGATATTTTTGTATGTCTGAGGATAAATTAATATCAAATCATCAATGTAAAATGTTTTAATATAATATGGAATTTAAAAAAATGAAGAAAAAAAACACTTCACAAAAATCTATTACTTTTAGGTATCATTCCGAAAAACGCCAAAAAATGCACCCTGTTATATATTTTTATCCATTTCTTTACTAATTTTGTTTTTTTGTACATAGCTTATTTTTCCTTTCAATAAGCACCTCTTACCGTCTTATTTCTTCAATAATAGCATGACAACATTTAACGTTTTTCGTGGCACTAGTTCTTAATTAGTTTTGTTTTTCAGTTCATATTTTTTTTCAAACATCATCGACTTTAGATTATTTCGTTTTATAGAAACAACTTTTCAAAGCATACATATAAAAACACGAACAATCATACCATAGCATATTTTAATGCAAAATTAATTGAGATCTTTTTTAATTATCTGACGTAACCTGCCTATCTACCACGTTAACAGGTTTACCTGACACAATGAATAATCACCTTTTTTTTAATTAAAACTATAAGCTAACAAATATCACCGATGCAATCATTTGAAAAAACAATATCGTCTGCATTTCCATTTTTATCGATAGCAAGTTCTGAACCAATGAGAAAATTTCTTTTCTTTCTTTTTTTAAAAGTCTCTTCTAATCATTACAATTGAAATTTTTGAATGATTTTCTACATCAGATGCTAAAAGTGCCTCATTCAGCCACTGTCCAGATTCCTGGATATGTGGCGTAGCTACCCCTATAAATATTAAATACCAATTCACTAGTATATAAGACATGTTAACTTACTACCGGAGGAACTTTTTTAATAGAAGAAGGTTGACATAGCCTATATCCCCACACTGGTGACCTCCGGACCTGATATGAACTAGCTAACATCAATGGATGGTCCACATTAAACAGTTGATTTGCTCACACAGATAAAATTCTGGAATGCTAACTTAATCTGTAATGCTTTTATAAGAGAGAGACGCACAAACTCTTAGTTTTACTTTTATAGATTAGTCACTTTTACTATCATTGTTATTTTAGCTTCGATTTAGAAAGATAAATATTATTTTTTCTGTTCCTCTATGCAAGCTATATTGTCTGATTTCTTCTAATCGTAAAATATAAGTTCTCTTAGAACTTTCCAGTTGTATACAAAGCTGTATGTGTGTCAATAAATGTTTAATGCTTAAATATGTATTTTTCTGTAAATAAACGTGGGTTGTATTGAAATTTGGAGAGATGTAAGCCTAGATAGGGAAATAAAAATGCAGATTTTTTTGATGAAATAGCAGGTCAAGCGAACATTAAATTATATTGCTATGAGGTAATATTAATTATCTGGATTCTATATGTTTGAGAATCATTTAATCACCACTTCCCAGTCATTTATGTTTAGCCTGTGTAATTTATTTTAAGAAAATAAATTAAAAAAGCAATGAAATGCCTTTGAATCTCGTCATATCTTATTTATTTGATTTGTTATACCAAGCAATATATCAACCATAAACATCTTGATAGTTATAAACTTTAAATGTATACGTATTCAATATTTTCATGTACCATTAATAGTTTTCCATTTCAAGTAAAAGTTAAAATTATTTAAAACATCGAGATCATTTGAAACATTATTAAAAATAACGAGATTTGTCAAAACATTATTAAAAACAGCGAGACGTAGCTTACGATCGCGTTGAATGCTTCAACAGCAGAAGTTGTACATGATGCAAAATTTAAGATAGTTATAAAATCTGGTGTCCCCAAAAATGGGCAATGATACAAAAAAAAATTTAAAAGTATGAAAAAAATAGAAATATATAGAATGCTTTATGAGTTCTGCAACCAACTGAAAATTTATTTAAATTTAAGTAACAGTAAATTAATAAAAAATTGTGGTAGCAGTAATCGATAAATATGCTTTGCAGAAAGATTACAAGTTTAGCATTAGAAAAGTGATTAAAAAATATTAATTTCAACACATTGGAAATGAGTAAATCAGTTTTCATGAATGGAGCAGTAAATTAGTATGATATTCATTTAATATTAATAATTTCATATTAATAATTAAAAATTGATAATGATATCAATATGTAGTAAAGATTCATATTTACCTCTTATGTTGAAAACGTAATAAACGCAGTCTCAAACATATAATGTATAACACATTTTATAAACTTTTAAAGCCAATAGATTCTTGTATTTATTACAACGTAAAAATGGTTTTTAAACTATTTTAAAAGTTGAAATAAAGTTACTGTATGGTTATCTTGTAAGAAGCGAAAGCAAGAACTCGCTCCTAACGATGTGATTTCACAAAGTTTCCCTCATAAAACTCACGGTTATATTAACTGCTATAATGCTCTGTTTCTTTCTTCCTTTTAACGATTTCTATGTGAAAAATGATGTACTTGAAAAGCAGTTACAGTAAACAAAAAACAGCGCAAGGAAGAAGTAGTCGTATGAAAATATGAAATTCTGGGAGAACTATTTTTATGAAAAAGAAGGAAAAAAACGAGAAAGAAATCTAGGAAGAAAATTTCTAGTTTAGGCTATTACCAAAAATCATAGAAACTCCAGAAATTCCAAAAATAATGGAGTAGGAAAGAAAATGTAGAAAAGTTTAAGAAAACACGTCGCGAACGTAGTTGTTTTTTGAAAGTCGAGAGAGATATTAAGTTTTAACATAAAAACAAGTTTGAGCAGTTCCTGTTCATTTATTTTAATTTTTTTTTAAGTTTTGAGTTATGAGAGGAAGAGTTTGAAAACGAAAAATAACGTTGAAAGCTTATTACGTTTAAAACATTTCTTGGAAATAGAATTTGTTTCATATTATTAAAGAAGAGACTATACATTTAAAAGAGGGGAATTTAAAGGGTATTATATATATTCCAACATTTGTTCCCTTTTTTTTTACATCAAGATAAAAGTTATGTTCCTAGGGTTTTGTAATCATAGAGAAGTAAACCAGGGTAGGCTTAAATGAAATCTGTTTTTATCCAGTCATTGAGCAGTTTATATTATCATAGAAAGCAAGATGTTAAAAAAAATCTATATGAAAGGTTTTTTCTCTCAAATTAGGGTCACAGCTTGTATGACAATGCTTTTTATTGTCTTAGGGGACAGAACGCTAGCCTCCTAATGAGTTGAACCGGGTTTGAATCCAGCGATGGCTGGTAGATACGAATTCCACTGCCGACTCGCACCAACCACATTGAAAACGTAAAATATTCTCAGTGGTAAACATATCATAGATTAGAGTCCCTTTGTCATCAGGTTATCCATAGTTTTCCTCTCTGTGCAAAGCAAATGCGGGTTTGTTTCCTCAAAAAGTCCCCACGACTCACTGCGTATTATTAAATGCATATTACTAGGCGCAGCTTAGTTAGAGATAGCACTTTCTAAGGGTCCAAATTGCAAAGCGTCTGAGAAAAATATAGGAATTTCATTTCAAGTGTAAGATAATAATATTATCTTTTATGCTTTAGGAATTATTCACCTTTTGATGTTTTTTGATCAGGAATTACCTTTTACGACCTTCCCTAAAAAGAGTTGCAAAATACTTTAATTTTATTTACATAAAATACTGTTTTGGAAGGAAAGTATTTTATTATTAAAAGAGAAATCATGGTAGGTCTGAAATATATAGGTTTTTTATTTTTAAAGCTACTCTACGTACATCTCAAACATGATCCAACTGACGAAATAGCACATCTTTGGCAGTGTTGCGTGAGTAATAATGCTCGCCTTGATGACTTTGTTCACAGGTGTCCATCAGGTAACGGCAAACGAGCAACAAAACCTCCGGCCTCTTTTTAGGCTAGGAATGATAAGTTCAGTGCCTGCTGTTAAAAAAAATATTTCTGAGAGTGGGCTGTAATTGTGATAAATCAATATTTTCTCCATATAGCAACATAAAATCCTTGCGATAAATATTTTAACATAAATAAAATTAAAATGTTTTGCACCCCATACATATAATAAGTGTGTTAAGGGGGAAATTCCTGACAAAACCATAAAAATACATATATTTTCTAAACAATGCAAAACTTTGTTTAAACACTATGTAAAACAAAATAACTGAATCAAGTATGGAACAAGCTTGAAAATTTTTATTTAGTCAGAGGGAACACAGAAGAATGACAAAAATTGTGATGAGGATAATAAAATATAAAATTCAATGTTAAAATTCACAAATAATATATTAGAATAATTAAAATATCAAACAAAATTCAGATACTACATTGAAGCCTCATACACAATGAAATGCAGAAAAATTTTAATTAAAATGATTACGAATGAGCTGTTTGAAGTCAATAAAACCTAAAAATGAACCATCTGAATTCCTTAGAGTTCCCGAAGCCTATTCATATATGCATATTTCATTCTGACTAATCCTATATATATCCAAATAAAGAAAGAAAATAATATATTGCCCATTTACATGTCCAATGCCAATTATTTTCACTTTCATTTTTGCATACATTACAAAGTGTCTACAAATATTTTTAATGGTACGTAAATTATGTAGTCAAGTCTTACTTAAAACTTATTATATGTATTTGTATGATAAATTAATAAAAACAAAATTAAAATAAAGAAATCGTAATATAAAATTTATGGTTATAAAACATCCGAAACTAAATATTTTTTTTGGAGAAAATACGAAATTTTTACAACTAATACCACTTTTACTTTAGTAAACACCGCAAAATTTTCAAACTGTTGCAAAATAATAGTCAAATAATTTTTAGTAGCTCTAAATATTGTCAATTTTTTTAATGAAATCTCAGTTTGATGTATTATATCATAGAAAAAATTAATGTTAATTTACTTTTATATTCAAGTTTACTGCATGGAAATTAAAATGTATTACATTCTTACACTATCCTACATTTCTATAGCTATTATTTGAGGGTCATTTTAAAATTCTCTCTCCCCCCAAAAAATACTTTCACTTTTAAAAACACAGAAAAAATATCTACAAAGATTACGAATTATTGCAAAGTTCTTGCAAAAAAATTATAAATTTTATATGTTAGCCACCTTTTTAATAAAATATTATCTTTAACTCAATTTTATCCACAAAATTAATGAAATTAACATACATTTTATACAAACATGTTACATGATGAGTAACAAATATTAAAATTTTACTTAATCTGAGATTTCAAATTAATATTTGGTATCCACTTCAAACCGTTTATGTATCCAAAACTAATTACTTTCACTTTAGTAGATATATTGCAATCGTAGATGCTGTAAGTTACCTCCTCTTATGTTTAAAAAGAGTTTTCAGTTTAAATTTCAGTAAACTCTCGTTTTCGGAAATTAAAAGTTAATAAAACATCAATTACGCCTAAAACTACTTTCAAATATCCAGTAAAGATATTTTTAACAATGTAAACTTAATTAACTCACGCAATTTGTAGTTTTGATTTTTCCATCTAGCAGCACTCAGCAAACACTAATTGGTACATAAATAAGAGAAAGTAATACCCTTCTGAAACTAAACGATCACATATTTGTTATCAAAGATACATTCCTCTAGATTTCTATATTTTATTAAGTTTGTTATTTTCTTATCCATTACTTCCTGTCTTGAGGCTATACACTTTACTGACACTAAATAAAAAGTAATGAATCTGGGTTATTACTTCCGGTAGACTTATATTTATATGGATAAAGAAGAATTTCATTTTTTTCGATGGAATATATTTGAATATGCAAAAACCGGTGAAGGAAATTAAAATTTATAAGATTGAAATGCATTTTAATTCTTTTTTTAACATTATAGTTTAAATGTGTTTTTATTTATTCAATGATTGTGTTTAATAGGAATATTCATAAATTAACACGAGTCGCATTTTCTCTTTTTAGATGCTATTTTGAGAGGAAAAAAACTGCAATTTTAAAGCTAATGATAACGGGAGATAGTGAGCTTTTGATGAAGTAAAAAGCGATACTAATATAAGCAATTCACTAACTTTCAAATTGGTCTGAAAATTAGAATTTCTCTGATGATTTTTTTTCATCCTGATGTGTTGACTTTGATAATGATTCGTCTGATTTTTATGAAGTTTTTTACCTATTGGGCAACATAGTTTACTGATAGTAAGGAAGAAGTAATTAACATTAATGGTCTTCGGTACATTAATTTTTAAACTGATCTTTAAATTCTACTGCTTTCAATGATTGTAATTCTGTTTGCTTTGTTGACTACGATAATATTTCGTCAGATTTTTGTCCATTACTTCATGTCTTTTGTGAATCGAATTTAGTGATACTAAGGAAGAGGTAATTGATATTAACAGATTCCAGTACACTAACTTTGATAATGATTCGTCCGATTTTTATGAAGTGTTTTACCCATTGGGCAACATAGTTTACTGATAGTAAGGAAGAAGTAATTAATATTAATGGTAATGGTCTTCGGTACACTAATTTTTAAACTGATCTTTAAATTCGACTGCTTTCAACGATTGTAATTCTGCTTGCTCTGTTGACCTCGATGATGTTTCGTCAGATTTTTGTCCATTGCTTCTTGTCTTTTGTGAATAGAATTTACTGATATTAAGGAAGAAGTAATTGATATTAATGGACTCTAGTATACTACTTTTCAAAATGATCCTTAAATTTAACTGTTTTCAATGATTTTAATTCTGCCTTCTGCGTTGATTTCAAAAATTTATCAGATTCTGATTGAAGTTTTAATTCATTACTTTAAACTTTTCTTATACTAAGTATAATGTATCTCGGCGATTATTTTTGGTACAATAATATTTATACAGATAAGAATTAGATATTCTTTCCTGGCTGGTGTTTGGACACGTTAAAACTAGAGAGAAAAAAAAAATTAAAGTTTAAGATTGAATTGTATTTTAAAATATTTTGCAGTATTATAGCTTAAGAAGTGTTTTTATTTATTCAATGGTTGTGTTTGTTAAGTGGAATCGTAATTTAACACAAGCAGGGTAATATTTTTTTAAACATTCCATTTTGCAAACAAAAAAATTTAATGCTAAAGTTAACGATAAAGAGAAAGTGTGAATTTTAGATGAGTTTAAAACGTAGTACTAAAGGAAGGTATTCACTAACTTTCAAATTAATTTGAAATTTAGACTGTTTATGATGACTTTAATTCAGTAATGTTTTGACCTCATTAGAAATTCGCTAGTTTTTTGCGAAATCTTTTTTAAGCTTTGCTCCTTTTCTTCAACATATTTTACTAATACTAAGAAGTAATTAATATGAATAGATTCCATTACACTAACTTTGAAACCGGTTCTGCTTTCAATGATTTTTATTCAGCCTACTACGTTGACCTCAATAATGATTCACCAGATCTTCATTGAATTTTTGATCCATAACTTCCTGTATTTGGGCTATAAACTCTACTGACACTAAATGAGAAGTAATGCATCTAGGATATTATTTCCAGAATACTAATATTTATGCGAACAAGAAGCAATTGACATTTTTTTCTCACGAAACATTTTATCATGCATACGCCAGATAATAAAATAAAATACAAGAAGGAACTGTATAGTAAAACCTCTTGGTACCTAGAGTTTAATTCGTTTTTTTATTTATTAAATGATTATATTTATTAAGAAAAATAATAAGCTTTAAAAAATTTAAATTCACTAACTTTCGAAATTAAACTTTCTTTAAACCCGTCTTCTCTTTACCCTTCGAAATTATTTTGTCAGATTTAGATAGAGTTTTTCTTATGCTTCATTTCAACTTGCTTCATTTCAACTTACGGTGTACTAATATTTATACCGATAAGCAGTATTTCCTTTTTTTTCCTCTTACAGATGTGTTTGTGCGTAAACATGCCGTTGAAAAAATATATAAAACATTAAACTGTGTATTTATAAAAAAATTTATTTTTCCTAAGTGTGTGTATATTAAGAAAAATTAAAATATGAATGAGCAGCATACGACGTTTCGACTTGGTAGTTTTCTTGCCGAAAGTATTCAATGCTAAATTTGAAGGTAATAAGAGATAGTGAATTTTGAGCTTATTAAAATAATATTACATTTTACTCACTAGCTTTAAATTAATAAAAAAAATATTTATGGTATTATTGATTTTAATGCCGTCTTTTTCGTTATGCTCGATAATAATTCGTTAGATTTGGATAAAGTTTTTTTGAACCTATTACACACAGTCTTTTTGTATACTAAGAGAGAAGGGCTGATTCACACTGAGTAAAAAAGTACCATCTAAAGTACCACAAATATGGTAAAATTTATGTATTATAGTATGTGGTAAAATTTATCGCGTTTCTGGCTCTGTGGGTAAGCAAAAAGCTCAGTAATTTTGATCAATTTTCATTTTTTAATTCGTAACGTCGCTGTACAGCCAAACCAATTTTGGGTTCACTTCCAATGTTCAACACCATAGCCTTGTTATTTTGAACCCATTCCGGATGACAAGGGAGCTCCAGGATCAAGTATCGGGAGAAATGTTGCCTTAATGGAGGATTTTTTGATTAAACTAACTAGCATTTGCGTTACAGGGAGAGGAAGACCACGAGAATCTCCCACTGTTAGCCTGACGGCAAAGGGACTCTAACCCAAGATAATTCTACCACTGAGGATATTTCACGTCACCACTGTGGTCGGTGAAAACCGGATGCGGATTCATATCGACCAGCCATCGCTGGGATTTGAACCCGGTTCACCTCATTATAAGGCGAACGCTCAATCTCCTGAACTCCCATGGCTCTTAATGAAATATTATTTTGTTTTCATTAATATTGTCATTAGTCACTTCAGTTTTGATAGAATTTCGTAACGTCTACAAAAAGTGTGGTACTGCAATTATGCACTTGGAATTTTTCTTAAAACTTATAAATATTTAATTCTTAAGTAGTAAAAAAATTCATTGAGTGATATAGTTAAAATTAATTATATTTTGCATAATTTTCAATATGATTCCTTGTATTTTAAATTAGTTGCACAGTAAAAATAAGAATCGTAGTCGAGCTTTCCAGACACTTAAATTATTAACTAAAGCCGCATGAAACTGATTTTCGAATCATAACTATTATGTTCTCTAATCCTATTAGTTACTCCACTATTTCGAGTGCTAACTGAACAACTACAATAATTAACAACCTAATTTATGTTTCAGATAATATGAGGTTCCTTTAGACTTCAGAAACATTAATTCTGGGACTGAAATATGGAAATTAGCAGTTAAAGTGATAATTTAAATACTTCTAACTTCTTAATAATATAGTTTAATATTTACGTAAAGTTATACTACAAATCAGATTTTATATTTATTTTTACGTAAAACTTTGGTTGTAAGAGTTCAAATTGTATTTGGTATAATGATTATAAGCGATAAGATTTGAGTTATAGTTATATGTATTTACTGGTTGCAGATTTTAAGCTCTCTTCTGGGATTTACGTAATCACCACTTTTAATATATATGTTGATAATCTTTGCCAAAAAGGAAATTGATAAAAATATATTAGAATTTTATTCGTAGCCTAAGTATAAATGAAATGTAGTTTATACCTTGCAAAATATGAAATATTATTTATACTTTTGTGTTCTTTATGCATTACAGAAGAAGGATTTAAGGGAACACAGGACATTCAAAACAAAAAAGGGCAATTTGTATTCGATCATTTTCAAATTTAACAAAACATTGATTGCATTAATGGTATACGTAACCTGTGTACGAAGTTTTAGAAAAAAATAATAATTGGTTTTAAAGTTACAGCTTAAAGCAGCGTTTTCTAAACTGGGAGGCGCGCCTCCCTAGGGAGGCGCGGACTAGTCTAAAGGGAGCCGCGAAAATTAGTCACAGTGAACAGTTTTCCAAATTATTGCTAAAGTTTTCTATGTAAAAAATGAGAGAATAAATGAAAAAATACCATCGTGCTTTATTGCGTATAGTTCAACTAAACATTTCGTAACTTAGCATCCATATACCAAGACGTTCTAGACCTCGGCAAATTTTTTGAATCAAGGCCGTCGTTAATTTGACGACACTAGCGGCACTTGACCGACACAACTTAACAAAAGCCAGATGCGCGCGCGCTAACGCCACTGGATGCCACACATCCAGAAAAGATCGACGCACGTTTAGATCACCAGTTTCGTGTCACATCTAATATTTAATTGGTTCAGCAGTGTTAGGTTGTGTTTCTATTGCTATTGACGTGATTGCCCACTGATCATAATAGTAAGTAGTTTAATAGTTCTGGTCATAATAGTAAGTAGTTAATAGTTTAATAGTTTTTTAGAATAATGTAATATTATTCCTAATATTTCCAGACAAATAGATAAGTTTTTGATAGGATATAAGCGAAAATCCACTAATAATGAAGATTCTGATGTTGGCACAAGTAGTGGGAATACAAGCCACAAGAAACAGGAAGGAAGAACTCCCAAGATAAGGAAATACGACTAATCCTATTTATCGTTCGGATTTACTAATATTATTAACGATAATGTGGAAAAACCAATGTGTTTGTTGTGTTCAAAAGTTTTGACTGCTGATAGTATGAGACCCGGCTAATTGAAACGGCACCTTGAAACTATTCATTCTGAATACGTTGGTAAGCCCCAAGAATTTTTTCAATGAAAATTGGATGAGCTATCTAAAAACAAGCAAAATTTCAAAAAAATTGCTCATATTCCATCAAACGCATTACTAGCATCATACCTAGTGTCGTACAGAATCGCGCAATGTCAAAAACCCCACATAATAGCAGAAACCTTAGTTTTGCCAGCAGCTATTGATATGGTCAAAACAATGTTTTTCCAATCTTATGCGAATCAGCTGCGACAAATACCGCTTGCTGATAATACAATTAGCAGAAGAATTGATGATATATCTGAAGATCTTTGTGACCAATTAGTTTCTCGAATGCGTACTGCAAAATTCGCCATACAAGTAGATGAAGCTACTGATGTAGCTAAAAACGCACATTTAATTGCATATGTTCGATATGTTGACGATACTAATGTAATTGAAGATATCTTATTTTGCAGACAAATTCCTGACAGAGCCACATCCAATGAAATTTTCAAAATAATAGACAGATTTTTTAATGAGAACGACATGATGTGGAATAATTGCATTGGGCTCTGTACTGACGGTGCACAGTCAATGGCGGGACACAAAACTGGTCTTCAAACACTAGCTAAAATGAAAACACCTGAGGTTCACTGGACGCACTGCATGCTCCACAGAGCAGCTCTCGTATCAAAAACTATAAGCGAGGAACTTAACAATGTTTTTGCAAAAGTAACGAAAGTTATAAATTACATAAAAAACAGTCCATTAAAAGCAAGGTTGTTCGCAAAACTGTGTGAAGATATGCGAGCTAATTACACGTCACTTCTGTACTATTGTGAAGTGCACTGGCTATCTCGTTCAAAAGTGATTCAAAGGGTACTTGAACTCAAAGAAGAAATTGCTATGTTTCTCGAGGAAAAGCATAATGAAGACGGCAATATGTTTAGGGTTGATAATTTTATCGTTAAACTTACATATTTGGTTGACATTTTTGAAAAATTGAGTGTTCTTAATAAATCAATGCAAGGACCGCAAATGCATTTGCTTATACAAAAAGACAAAGTGAGAGCATTTATTAAAAAAGTGGAGCTATGGAAATCAAATTTGCAAAACAATAAGGTTGACAAGTTTCCACATTTAAATTTATGCCCCCGAGATAACATAGAAGTAAACAAAAATCTCTTTGTGGAACACTTGAATGGTTTGTTGCTTTAATTTTCGATCTTGATTTTACAAAGTTTCCGTGGATGCAGAATCCATTTATCGACGAAGAAGATGATGAATTTGGATTGACAAGTATTGAAAAAAACTTTTTTTTGAATTATCTTGTGATACTACATTAAAACATAAATTTCAGACTGTATCTCTGGTTCAATTCTGGTTGAATTTTCATACAGAATACAAACACTTTGTCAAACAAAGCTTTGAAAGTACTGCTGCCGTTTGCAACATCATATTTATGCGAAGCGGGATTTTCTGCTTGGCTGCAATGAAATCCAAATATCGAGCTCGTTTAGTTGTAGAAAAAGAGCTACGAGTAGCTATATCGTCACAAACACCAAGATTTGATCAACTTTGTGCTAATAGACAAGCACATCCATCTCAATAAAAACAATAATAAAATATCGTTTTCCATTAGTTTATATGAATAAATTTTATAAGAGTAAAAATGTTTGTGTTTTTATTTTATGAAATCTTCAGGGGGCGTGCCAGATGATTAAATATTTTTAAGGGAGGCGTAGTAACATCAGGTTTGGAAACCACTGGTTTAAAGTATAGGTTGTAATTGTTGCCAATTAAAAGGTTCCGTACGGACAAATTTTAATTTTACTACGTTGTTTATAAGCATTTAAATTTTATTGTGTCACCAAAATTTAAGTGGTTATGGTTCCCTTATAAACTATAACATAACAAGACATTAAATTTTATTGTGTCACCAAAAATTTCAATTATGTTTTTTGAATTATTAAAAAAAATTAAATTAAAATATTTAGTCAATCAAATACATTTAGAATGAAACAAGGCACATCAAAGGGTATTTGAATTTTTTTTAAATATCATTAAAATAAAAACTGGTGCTCAAGGAACTTTTTGAAGTTGTGAAAACTTTGAAAAATTCCATAACCAGAAAAAAGCAACTTTGTCTACGAGAACAACATATTGATATTTGGACCTTTACAAATCCATAGTCTTCTAAACTCTGTAAAAAAAGTCTCTGATTTAAACATGTTTTATTGTCTATTCACTTAGCAAAGTGTAATTTTTTTAATATCTCAAACACCAAATAATAGATTTTTGAAGGATTTTTCTCATTTTGAACGTTCAATGTTCCCTTAATAACTTAAATACCTGTTTGATTGCCTAAATATACTAAAAAGGGAAACATAGATTGTTAAAAATGCCATCAAAATGTTATGAAAAAATTTTGTTCAGCGTTTCTTTCTTTTTTTTTTCGACTTTCAGTTTTCTCATTAGTCATTCCCCAGATTTTTTTAACATCTTCGTTTCTTTTTTTTTGTTTCAATAACGAATTGAGATTCACTGTCTTTATAAAAAGAATCAACTTTACTGATAATCAGATTTCGCACATTATTTTCTCTCATTTTTGTGAAATATGTCAATAAAATACTTAAATAACAAATAACTTTCCATTAATGATATTATTATACAAATTGCGTCTAATTGATGCTTAAATTTTGAATCCGCTAATCTACAGCAATCAAGTCGAACTAGCTTAAAAGTTTGAAATCTATTAATGCTTAATTTTGCCACAAAATTCTAAGTAGACCTGTAGAACTACTTCTAGTAACATTTATAACCATCTTAAGCTAGACTACAACTATCTTAACTAACCACACAAGAAAGAAATATGGAAATTTACTTAAAACGAATTACGAACCTCTTTTGTCAAGTGGTTAAAAAACGGGAAAGAATTTAAATTTTGTCTCATTTTAATACAAACTACATTGGATGTCTCACTTAAATTATAAAACCAATAAACTTCAAACTGAATTGTAGCTCATTGCGAAAAAGATACATCCCCGTTTACGCTTTAAATTTGAATAAAAGTGTGGTTTTTAAAACCTCTTTGTTCATTATTTTTTTGCAAACTCATTTTAAAATGAAATAAAGAAACTAATGCTTTTATCACTTGATTAAAAGTTTCATTCGCTTCAAAAATATACAAATCGGAAATAACAGGAAATAAAATGTCGACTGTTATTTCCAATTTGTATATTTTTGAAGAAATGTTTAATCAAGGAATATCTTACCACTTCAGTTTCTTGAGTTTATTTATTTAATGCTTTTATCGTTAACGCTTATAATATTGAAAATATTTATCTCATTAGTAAAATTCTTTATTGACTGTTGACTACTAAGTTTATTTACAATATTAATTTCAATTATGTAACATAATTATTTTGATCTGAAAAAAAAGGAACTTCGGCAAGTCCATAATTTACACTTTTGTAACTCTTAGCTTAAAACATAACTATTTCTATAAATTATCCATAGTTTTTCTTTCAGTTTTGGTAATTTTAACGAAATCTTCATGCAATTTGCACGCACTCTTTCTGAATTATTATTAATGGATATCATGCGAGATAATTTGACGAAGGCTTACTTTAATCTTACACACCTCATTTTGTGTCAAAAGGAAGGTGTAAAAATTTCTCTGATAGCGGAAAAATTTCATTTATCAAGTTGAAGTCTATCGCGAAGTTATTTCACGACAAAAATCATTGTTTCACCGAAAAGCAATGTCGGTGTCGCTAAAATAGAAATAAAGAAATAAGCGTTGCCGTTGGAAACTGTTGCTAAGGTCAGTTGTAATTAAGTGTCGAGACAAAAGTTGAGCAATTTCAGCTCCTATTTCTTTAATATTAATAGTTTAAGAGATCCATAGGGAATTTAAACTGATAATAAATAAAAGAGATAGATTTATACATATACAATTACAAATACGTTTATACAATTATATTTAATTCCATTTTAAGAAAAAAGTTCATAGGAAAATAAGGTACATTAAAAAATGGTATGGTCAAAACTAGAGAATATGATCAAATTCATCGAATTTTTGGGTCTATGGGTACATCAAAAAGCTCGGTAATTTTTACCGAAGTGCTTTGGCAATGATTTTAGAAAAATTAACAGTAAAGTCTAATTTTACAAAGTGAGATAAAATTTGGTAAATATGGTAAAATTTTGTAAATTTATTATGATACCTTAGAACATGGCATAAAAACCATTTACTCGGTTCAATTTACTTTTCAGTTCTATTTTTTTACTACATGTGTGGTAATAAGAACTATAATTTTGAAAACTGGAAATTCTGGTAAACCGTATTCATATGAACGGAAAAATTACCAAACGAATGGTTTAAATACCGTATATTTTGATTTTATTAGCCACAATTATGGTTTTTTTTACCAGCAATTACGGTATTTTGATTTTACCTGAAATTTTTTCTCCGTCTGCAAGTACTTCATTTACCATTGTAAAAAGTCGAAAGTATTATCTAGAATCACGAATAAAATGTTAATTTTTAAATATGTAAATATCAAATGTTAATATGATTTCATTATTGTAATTACTGTATTAGAATTAGAATATTTAAACCATATCGTAATTGAAGTTAAATAGTTACAATCGATTCAAGTATTTGTTACTTAGATAGAAGTGAAATCATAACCAGAGCAACACTATTTAATTTCTCAAGATTTTGCTAAATGTTTTAAAAACTGAATAACCACATTTATCGGCATTAGGACTGAGCTGCATATATTTGAGAGATTTTACTTCGGGTTTCTCTAGTGTTAATACTAATCTCGTTTTCCTCACCATAACAATACTGCAATTTGTAGGGAAATTTTTGAGCATGCGCAATGAAGCTCAAAGAACATTTATGTTAGAGTTAGGGAAACCGTAACGCTTTACAATAACTCTCTGTGCAATATAAAAGATCAAAAATTAATTCGGAAGTAAAACTTTTAAAAGATTAACTCAATAGTTATAACTATAATAATAATAATTTAAACTTTTAAATGATATTAGATGCTAAAATAATTTTAATTATTATATTTTACTCAAATTTAATAATTAAAAAATTTCAATAAGAAGTAAGATGAAAAAAATATTAGTTACGTAGTTATATCATTAGCAAATTGTATTCAGGAGAAATGTGTTTTGAAAGCTATGTTTATTTTTTTATTACAATTTCACAATTTATTTTTGAAAACAGACAAATAACTTAAGTTCGATCTTCAGAAAGCAAAGGAACAAGCCAAGAGTCAATTTTTGCTGCTCAACCAGAAATAAAAAACGTGAGCTGAAATTTATTTATAATACATCTTCACAAATACGCATTCCTGATGGAAGGTAAATATATCTGTAAACTTAAATTATTTAAAACATGAAATACAGCTTTTACAAAGTCCTCTATGACCCAAATATCAATTTAGTATTATATAAATCTGTATTTTCTATTTTAATTAACATTTGAATAATTTTATCAACTTTCTTCTAAAAAGTATTTTAGAAATTATTTACGACTCAAGAATATTTTTTCAGCACAAATTAGATCGAAACATTTTTAAGCATTTTTTTCGTCTAACTTCATAATAATTTCAAAGTGTTTACACTGTAATTATGGTACAAAGTACTGGTACTTCCGTAAAATCTGTTCTATTACAAAATCAATTTTTACTGTAAAATATTACACCGTATTTCCTTCAATAACAATTATTTAATTAGAGTGATTCGGTGATTTTAGGGTAGTTATGACTATGAAAATTAAGGTATATCAGATTTTTCATTCCGTCACATGATCCGGAAAAAAATGGATATTCTAGTCAAAAGTACCGGCAGCTTAAGTACCGGTAATTTTATAAGTTCCTTTTTACCGGAATTTAATCCGGAATCTTTTTACAGTGAATATATTTCCTAAATGTTATAAGGTAAAAAAATTAAGGAGTAAATAATCATTGTAGGAGCAATGTCTTGAATATTTAATTTTTTTTTTTATTGATAATATGCATTTCGTTCAGATATTTTACAAATTTTTAGACTTTACAAGCAGGAGTTTTTCAGCAATTCTTTTCAATTTATTTCGTTCTGGTTTTTAATATTAGTCTACGAAATATTTCTGCGCAATGCTTAGTTCGATGTTAGGGGTTATTTAGATGCATAGAGCAATCAATGTTTCATTAACATTTATTTAAAAAAAATAAGGATAAGGATTATACTACAGTAATTATTTTCATTTTTAGGTTTACTTTGTAATAAAAATTAGTTTTTTTCTCAAATCATTATTTTATAAATATTGAAAAAAATGAATAAATGTCACAAAACTATGCACTTTTCATTCTCACGTGCTGTTCTGAGTCGGCATGGTTTTTTCCCCTTTGTTTAAATTTTGGGTCGCGTGTCATAATGCATGACTTTGAAATTAGCCTTAATGCCTCCATAGAAGCCAGGCACAGACAAAAAAAAAATTAAAAAAGAAGTAGCAACGTATTTTAATGCAAATCAGAATGTAATTCTTTGTGACATCTTATTTTACGTTGATTACAGTTTTGTTACTGTTTTAATGACATTGCGTGTAAGGAATAAATAGACAGTAGTCGCATTAATACTTAATTCCATCCAACTTAGGAGTAAATGTCTCCATTCTCTTAGTTCATTGTGTTTATCGCTATCCTGAGTTTGACATTAACTGCGTATTTGGTGTTTTCTGGACAATAAAAAATGAATATTTTATGTGGGGTCAAATCGCAAAGCTTGGATTTTTTTATTTTTTTATTTCTGTTTTCTAGCAAAAGTAGGTTTTATATATTCAAGCGTGTGCATTATAGTAATGTTATTTTGTTTCCTGTTTGAGTTAGGTAGTTATGGTGGTAGAATTCTAAATGAGAAATCTCTTTTTTCTTCTTAAAGCTGTAGCATTATCATTAGAGTTAATAATTTTATTTATTGTTACATATTTCGCTTTTAAGAGTAATCAACTGTGCTTTCATTATTTTCAGCAGAAAATTAAAATTTATCTTTATTCTGCACTTATCTAATTTAAATTTCCTTACTTTTATGTAATTTTTCGCAGAAATATTATAATAATAATTAAATTTCATTGCTCTCCATGAAATCTTTAAATGAAATTTTTGCATTTAATCGCTTAATAGTGTCGCGATATCCAATATACGAATACACACTGTCACTGTTCAAATGATATCAATCAATTAAAGTTTTTATTCATCGAAGTTTAAGTACGTTTACGTTGCAAAAACAATTTATAAAATTTTCCGATTTATTTAAAGAAAATAACCTTTGCAAAAATTAACTTTAGGTATTTTGAATAGTTCTAAAATTCCACAGTTGAGTTGTGTCATAAGTAGAAGTTTATTATTTTTTTTAGGAGGAAGACATACATTTCTGAAGAAAATTCAAGGTAAGGTAAGCAGTGCAGAATTCTAAATCGAGACATCCATTTGCTATTCATGTGTGGTACAAATTGAGACACACAAGCTGTTATTGCCCTTGATCCTTCCAAATGATTAGAAATTTGAAGATTAAAGAAATGATCTGATAATAAAAAAATAAACAATAAAAATGCACGAAATAGTAAGTTTGAAATTGAGAATGCTTATAATACGTAATTTATTTTTTAGCTTTCCTGAAACATATTTATTATATTACATTTCAATTTATCACAAAATGTGTTTTAATTAGAAAAAAAAGAATTTTTCCTAGTATTACTCCTCAACTGTTGTAACAAAATATTCAACATTCTACCTACTTCACAATTCACTGCGCCTTTTTTTTTTCACCGAAAAATACGAAAAGCCGTCAACAGCTATTCAGACGAATGCTGGTATTTTTAGTCACATTATAGCCTGCGATGGGGTATTTGAATTAAATAAATTTTTTATTGTATTTAGCAAAATTTCTTTTTATTTTTTACTAAGCAAAC
This sequence comes from Parasteatoda tepidariorum, assembly GCF_982258835.1. NCBI lineage: Eukaryota > Metazoa > Arthropoda > Arachnida > Araneae > Theridiidae > Parasteatoda > Parasteatoda tepidariorum. The sequence continues at coordinate 10,148,909 of NC_141755.1, read as the reverse complement.
GAATTTTAAGTCAATTTAAATTTATGCTTTAATCGCATAGTTTATAGCTTTTTACTCGCTAAGTTTAAAGTTATAATTACATAGTTTAATTTTTAATCACTAAATATGAATTTTACGGTGTAAATATGGTATATATGTATAGATATTATGTATTAATATTATGTTATATTATGTTTACACTAAATGTGGATATTATGCTTATTATTTCTTTTTATTCTTAGTAGTTTTTTTATGTATATAAATAGAGCAAATTACAAAAATTACCGAAATAAACAATGCAATCAGAGGTTATTATAAGGATTGGTCTTGAAAATGGGTGTAGTACATAAATGCAAATATATGTTCTCATTTGAAAATCGAGGTTTTCGAATAAATGTAATTTGTGTTGCCCATGTACAAAGTCTAATCACGTAATATTTATTAAACAAGAATTATGATGTAAATAAACTATGACCTCATAACTTCTGATTAAAGAATATTACTCTCAAGACTATGTTTATAGGCATTTTGTTCACACATTTCTGCTCTTTCCCATTTATTTGATAATCAAACTCATTCCGTATTACTCCGTGAAATAGCTCAATATAATGTTAGATATTGAGTAAAATCTTTGTTTATGTAGAAAACATAACCATTGTTTTACAATGAAACATAAATATTTCTTTCCTTCGATGCATTAGTTATAATTTTTTAAGTAATACTTGTAATAATATTATCATACGAAAAGTTTAAACTTTTCAGTTAAAAGTTATTATTTTCATGTAGAATTCTTGAGACAAAGCAGAAGGAAAAAAGAAGACCCCAAATTGTAATGGATTTCAGATTAAACAAGTTTGAATATTATACAGTAACAGTTTACAGTTACTGCATCTACTCCTAAATAAAATACTTTTAAAAAAAAAGCTTCAAAAAGTATTTTAAATATTTTTTAAGGCAATATTATTTATTATTCTTGTTTCTTTCTAAAAATATATGAAAATGCATGCTTCAAAAATCCATATATTTATTTAACCATTTTTTTTCTCTCGCTACGTGCCTCACAATTTATAAATTCCCTGAGGTTACCACATTTCGGTAGGTGAGCGCGTCTAATCGGCGAATGAAGAGGATAAAGGAGAAAAAAAAAAACTGGGATGAATACCTTTCTAGTAAAGAGGAAAAAGTATATGAACTACTATATTTCCTTGAGATAAGCCATGCGCGCATCTTATACAGGCATGGGACATAGAAAACATCCAGAAAGAGGGAAATTCTTGTACTGTATGGTATTTAAGCAGCATAATAGGGAAAAGAAGTTTTCGTCTGGGGATTTCTTTGTTGCGTGATCATATTTTCCTTCCCCGGTTTCTTGGGCCGCGGAGATAACGATAATCTTTTTTTCTTTTTTACCCTCCCCCCTGACTGGAACTCCAGATTTGGGGTTTCCTGGGATCTATGAAGAATATATTTCTTTCTCTTTCTGCTTCTTCTTAAGCTTCTTCTCTTCTAGAATGTGGAAGAAAATTCTCTTTGAGCCGAGTATATATAGCCGTGTATAGTACAAGTAGGACATGGAGCAGTCTGAAAAAAGTTTAAATAGAAAGTCCGCTCTTTTTGAATAGGATTTTATATGTATTTCATGAGAGGTATTTATGTTTATTGTTGTGGCAACAATAAGTCATGCAAGTGGATTGAGAATTAATATGGCCGTGGAGCACTTTTTTTCATTTGAATACTATTACTTAAACTAGAGTTTGAATAAGGCTACTCTAACCACAAAGAAAATTAATGTAAAGGAAAGGAAAAAATAAAAAAAATTATAATAATTCTATTAAATTTTTATCTTCAGGGGAAAAAGGGAAAAAATTGAGAGAGTATTAATAAAATTAACTACGTATTTGAGAAAGCAATAGTTTATTAGAAATGAAAAAAATATATCTTTCTTAATATTTTTTCTATTTCAGAAGCAACTTCATTCGGTTTGGCACAGATTACGCCAGCCTTTCACAGTTTTTGATTTAATTCTTCGTTCCCATATCGCACTTTAGTTAAAGCAAAAAATGGCCATTTTACGTCTCGTTATAACTTTTTGCAGTCCTCTAAGATTCTCTATGAGACTAAGACATAAAAGGTCTCGTTGCCTCTCTGTTTATGTAAAAGATATTTGATCTTCTTAAGAATTAACATTTACGATTTGAAGTTTTTTCTTTTCTTTTTTTACATATAAAACTTATATATATATTTTTTGCTGTATTTTTACAACGTTCTTAAGGACACGATGTTTAAAAATCAGCATCGATTTCAAGTAAAGTTCGAAAAAAGGATATGCCTCGATTTTCAATTTTGAAACTAAACAGATAATGATCATTATAAGAAATTTTCCTATTTTGTTAGTTTTGAACTAAATTTATTTCACTAGCTACATTTTAGAAAAACGATGAATTAAAACTAAGTTTTCTTCTCTGTTCAAATTTAGACCATTTTGACACTCTCCGAGGCTTTTTTCATTAATTTCACAACAAGAGGGTTCACTAAATTGATTTCTTACTTTTTTCACGCAATGGTTTAAACGGCATTAACTTGTTTTGTTTTCCTTTAAAAACCTCAAGAGAGTTTTTATTAAAAATGTAGCAGCGTTAACACTACATATAATTTGATACTTCTAGCAGTAATCTGGGAATGGTGCCTTTATATAATACCCCTTCAAATGCCTCTATTTATATATTACTTGCAGTATATTGTATAAGTGCCAGTGCAAATAAATATAATAGGCTATGCATAATGAGAATGAACATAATACAAAAACAAATTGGACAATAAATAATAAGACTGAATCCAATAAAAGATAAACAAAAAAACATAATGGAAAAATTGTCATTCAGAAGAGTAGTAAAAACAAAAAATAATATTTGAACGAATATTTTAAGAACTTTTTCTATGCTAATTTGTTTGCTGATTATAATTCGCCACTCTTCTGAAGTTTTAACAAAACAACGAACTCAGATTCCAAAAGATAGTGCACCAATTTAATACCCTGCCGCTCTAAGCTTAGCTTAATTTGTGTTCATTTGCGGCAAACTTTGTTAGATGATAACAAGATAATAACACCCAATTCCAGTCTCTAAACATGGCAAAATGTCATTCCTCATTTGTGATAACCTTCCCTTTACGTAGAACATCCCACCTGAACCGTTCCACCAATATCACGTACAGCATCGTTTCGTGGTGGAAAAGTGGATAAAATGAAGCATCGCTATCCAATTTAATCGTCAAGGCCCTCTGATTACAAAGCTAGCCATAAAGGAAGACTCCGAGATAGACATTTTGTTTGTGGATCTTTAGATCAATACAATAACAAAGCAACAACAGGAAGAAGCGATTTTTCAAGACAGGAATCTTGCCTTTGGGCAATAAATTGCCTCTACCCAAGATTACCCCGTTAAAAGGCTCGCCCGTTGCGATCCGCGCTGGTTCAATCACTAGTACCAAATAAAGTGCTTCTAGATTTATGGATCGGGATAAGAACCTTAACCTTTTTATGTCACATTTAGCGTTATTCTTTTTTATTCTCCTTATTCTTATTCTCTCTCCACAACCCCCCCACCCTTTAGAAGCCAAAAATCTACGGTGATTTGATTTATGAACTGTGTCTATCTCTCCAGGACGAGGAGGTTCGGGATATAGTTTCTTTTTACCCAAGTCTTAAAAGAAAATAGGTATATTTTTAGCTTTATGGTTGAAAATAAGGAACATAAAACAATAGGATGTCTGGTTTATATCTATGTTTATGGCGTCGTTGAGATCTTTATCCACTACAGAGTTTTCAATTCGAACGATGGTAATTTTTTTCCTACCCTGAAATCTTGACGGAGATTGCTCAACTGGTGAAAGCTTCCGTAATTAGATTTTTGTAAACCTAATTACTTTAAGAGGTCATACATATGGATTTCGGTTTATGTTTCAGAAGAAAAAAATTTTTTTTTAATTTTATTTTTCTAGGAGAATATCAAAAATAATGGAAGAACAGGAATCGAACAATTATTGTACTAACTTAATGCACACGTTTTGTGTTCTGGAAAAAATTCTACTATGATTTTTCTACCTGAAAGAAAAATATAGACTAAATATAGAAAATAAAGAATTTTCTTTACAAATCTTATACTTTTTGTCGATTACGGTTAGTTCCGTTATATACGTTACATAACTAACTGGAATTACATTATATACAGATAATATAAACAAGACGGATTATTCAAAAATCAATATATAAAAAATAGATGCTTTTGTTGCGTGATCACGTGATATCACGTGATGAATTTCTATCCTGCAGTTTGTATCAATAAAGCTGATTAAGTAGTTAAGTAGTAGCTAGAGGCATATTATCATACACTGTTTCTGCTGAAATAAGTTTTCTTATGAAATTAACATTTAGTTTATTAAAATAAACTTATTGTAAAATCTAAAAACTGAAATGGTTGCTAAAATAAGAAAATTTAATTTTGACTTTACCTTTATATGTTACTTCTTTTCAATGATAGATATAGTAAAACCACCCGCACTTGGCTGCCTACGAGCTTCCTAAACCACCGCACAAATTTCGGTAAAAAAAAAAAAAACTGCAGGTAGTATGAAAACCCACAAAAACAAAATTAAATGAGTCAAATAACTTATGTTTCGATCTTGATCCATTTTTTCTGAATGATTACAATCGACAGTAAAAAAAATAAGTAAGACAGAAAAATTTATTTTATTATAAAATAAGACGTAAAGGAGGAAACGTTTGATTTAAAATGGAATATATTTACTTAAAAGATAATCGTAATGTAAAAAAAAAAACACCTAAAAATTTTGCTTAAAATTTAATATTATATTACTGCTCTAGTCTAAGAAGTAATAAAAAATTGAGCCCAATTTATTCTTATTTCTTTTTTTCAAAGGTGATAAGCATCTACATTGCGCATCCTCCCTCACATTTTTTGCTAATTTATTCCTTCCCAACTGTAAAATAATTCTTGATTTGAATTTGCATTTCATGTAATAGTTCCATTTATAGTAAATTTATATTTTGATTTGACGTTTTCGATGGCAAAGAATTAATTATCAGAATTAAGATTTGCCTTTGGCGAAGAATCTTGAAATTTGGCTAATAATTTGAAGTCCTTATCGCAGGCCCATGTATATATATATATATATATATATATATATATATATATATATATATATATATATATATATATATATATATATATATATATATATATATATATATATATATATATATATATATATATATATATATATATATATATATTGATCTATAGAAAAGTACTTTGTGTATTTGTATTTGGCTACAACAGCTCCTAGCTTTAAATTATAACAACGGTACTATTAATTAATATATGAACAATATATAAGTAATTTACTTACACTCTATATATTTTCAAAAGTTACTTTTCATCAATAAATAAATCAATAAATATTTTAACTATTCTCAACTAGTTCTAACGAAACTCTGAGGAAAAGGAAAATAAAAAAAAAAACAGCATGGTTTCCTCGTTACATCATTAAGGCAAAGTGTCTCCGCTAATGCAACTGATCCAGTCCTTTAAGTCCATTGATAATAATACGGCTCATTAACCAGGCCGCAGAACTTCAAAACATAGCCCTCACTTTTGCCATGCTAATGAATTTCGCACTTTACAACAACACTCGCGGACTGACTTTAGAAGAGGTAGACAACGGTCTGTCAAGCCAAGGAACATCAAACACCATTAGGGCTTGGCGATAGGTGGGGTGGGAAATGGGAGACTGAGTAAAAGGGACCAGGAACGCGGAAAGAGCTCAAACTGAGTGACACTTCAATGGCTAATGAGGGTACACTTCACCAGGATATCTCAATTCGAAATTGGGAATGGGGAAGTGAGAAAGGTGTTTGCAGCTTACGTGCTTTCTCTTTTTCATTTGCCATCTTCTCATACTTAGTAAATCTGAGTTTGAATATTCATGGCGGAATGGTACTTTAGAGTACTTGGTAATGGATAGAGTAGAAGATAATTTTCCTTCAGATAAAATGAGTTATAATGTTTTCATTGTGAGGAGAACTTAATATTCGGGAAATAAGAATTTGTATTTGATGGTTGCCTTGTTAAAGGAAGAACATGGATCTCTTCAGCTGATCTGATATCGAGTTTTCTTTATTTGTTATTAATTTTTTTCTTGGTAAACTTGAAAACAGAGGTAAACTATACAAATAAATTATTATTATTTTTTGCTTTTACATTGAAGCAAAACATTGCAATGCAATGTATATCTTATCAATATTTAGATACAGTTTTCTATAAAGAGGAAACATGTTCTTAAGAAATTGGTTACTTTTGGTTTTATATTTTCTCAAATAAAAAAAAAAATTTAGGATGTTATTATTATTTTT